>NC_069780.1:59178484-59481515 GCF_027406575.1 Nycticebus coucang | reverse complement strand
CCCAGGAGAGCAGGATTCCTATCACTTTAAATATATCTATCACTTTAAACATATGATATTTGGAATTCAGATATTCATATTTCTTTGTGATAAAAATTAACCAAGCCCTGAGATTCCCTCTCTGACCAGAAATGAGAAGCACTGAGAAGAAACGCAGTAGAAACTAAATTTAGGTTCTGAGAAAGTTTACAAATCTTGCTTTCCTTGGGGTGCATGGGACATAAATTTAAGGATGGACAACATAGGTGGTCACAATGGCTGCTTTTATAATGGAGATCACTGAATATTTCCTGGCCCTCTAAGAGACAATGTACTTTAATGTAGATTATATTGATTTACCCTAAGATAACTGTTTCCTCCTACCTTACAATAACTTCAAGCAAATCAATGCAATCTGCATTTCAATACTTTGTTTTACTGACTTCTTAATAGAGCTGGCTGGAAAAATTTGATTAGAGGACAGTATGCCCACACCTACTAATAACTGAACTGCATATAGGTAGGAAATTGGGGAGAAAAGTAAATCACTTTATTTTTAAAATCTACCCAAGCAATTAATGCTTCTACATTCTAGACATGACCTTGCTAACTTTGTCACAATGTCAGAGGCCTTGCTTAAAAGGATTCGCATTAGACTACTGAGGCTGTATAGTGTATGATTACATTAAAATATAAGCAATAAAAGGAGCTGCTGGTAAATGTAGAACAAACTCTTCATGTCTTTCTTTGTCCCCATTTTTAAAGAGACTGCAACATTTCTACAGAATATTGTTGCTTGAAAGTAAATAGTACTAGTTTCTTTAATCTGACTTTTAGTGATAGTTTGTACCATGGCCCCCTTCCCATAATTACCTTATGCTCTTATCAGTAGAGATATAGATTTTTGAAGGCAATGACTGGGTGTGTAGATGTTTCTGCTGTCACCGATATAGTGACCAAGGCTTACTACATTATAAATCTGAAAAATAAATTAAAAAGGGTAAGGAAGGTGAGACATCTTTATAATCAGCTTAAAGACCTCATATTAATATAGTTCAATACAAAGACAGCTGTGAAGAGTATTATTTAATGTTCCCATTACATCTGAATATTTAAAAAATTATGTGAGGAAGACTATGAAGCTGTGATTTTGTTAAACATTTGATCCTGTGATCTAAGAATAAAATCTTTAGCTTTTTGCTAACTCAGTGAACTCTCAGTCACAGGGACCCCCCCAAAAACCTTCAAACTGAGTTCCCAGCAATGAGGTATAAAACACAAACAGGCACACGGCTCCCCTTAGCATGCTAAGTAGGTTTATTTACCACCCTGCTCAGTGTAGAATCCTCTTCCTCTTTACTCTCCCTTGAAACATGTGCTCTTGGTTGGTGGGTGGAGCAGTATTTCCGGGCTGTCAGAATGGTCCCTGCAGGTTGAAAGCCCCTTTCAAAAAAATAAAGCTCTTCTATTTCTAAAGCCTAAACCTCCTGCTTTTGTTTGTTTGTTCATGTTTTGTTAACAATACAATTAATTTAGGAATAATATAAATGGATGATGTGTGTGGGGTCGGGCATAGACCCAGAGAGGAAAAGTGAGATTATCTCTGTCCTTCAGTATCAGTAACCACTAAAATACATTGTCACTATAGTAAAAATAATTATAGCTACTTAGGAAGGCTTTAAGACATTCTTGCATTAAGGCAGTGGGAAGTCATAAAAATTAACTACATTTACTCCAACTTTTCATTTCTTTGCTAATTTTTCATATTCTTAAGGAATCAGTTCAACTTCTAAATCTTTTTTTTCAAATCCACATGCATATTTCTCTACAGATTAATCTTACATTAATTGTACACTATTATATTGGTTTGAATTTTGCTTATTATTCAATCATTGCTTCTTCCCAGGAAGATTCTAAACATATCACACAGGCATTTGAAAATTCTTTATATTGTAAATTACTGGACTTGTTTCATGGTACAGCTTATAACTATTTAAAATTTAATAAAATTGAAGATGTACAATTCAAAAATTTCCATTCTCCTGGTCAATATGTTTCAGTTACAGGGATATTTGAAAGAACATTTAAAAATCTGAGGTTTTTATGGATCTCAGCAATTGACATTTACAAGAATATTGCAGTTGACATTCATAGAAAGGCTAGTTAGGTCATTTTAAAACTACATTTATATAAGCATTTACACTTAAAAATAAATGTTAAGTCCTAAGATATGTTCTCTGTCAAGTGATTCTATTTTTTTTATACATTCAAATAATCATGGATATGTGAAAAATCACAAAGATGGCAAATAATAAAAATGTACTTTTTCTTTACATTTAAAGTTGATTTTATCTTTACATTAAGAATACAATATTATCTTTACTTTTAGAACAAATTCTCATGGCTGAGCCAAATGAAATGTGCAACTTTATAGCCTAAGGCAGTTAGTTTGGATTTATCTGTTGTAGTTGGGATAGCTAAAAATATGCCTACTGATTTTTATATTGAACTTTGTACACTATTTGTCTCTTAGCTTGATTACTATAATTAAAAAATATTCCTAAAGTTGATATTACAGAAACTTGATTTTTTGTGTAACAGTTCTAGTGGTAGGATGTCTGGAATATGTTCCATAAGAGAAGAATTCATGGTTGAAATGTTAAGATATTAATTTACAGAGGGATTTCATAACATTCACATCACCTGTGGAAAAAGAAAATTTTAGAAAACATAGAAGGTACAGGAATGTTCATAATTTCAGGATGACTACATGCCAAAACTTTCAGCAAACATCATACTTAATGGAAAAGCTTTAGACATACTCACCTAAGATCAGAATAACAAACACAAGGATGTCTGATCTCCTGAAAATAATACTGAATAATATAAAATAACATGATAAGAAAAGACATTAAAAGGGAATAGATGAAGCTCCCATTATTTGAAAATTATATTGTCTTCATTGTGAACCACCTAACAAAATCAACAAGTGACTCAAGTGGTTGGGAGAATATGGCAATATTTGGTCAAATGCAATATGAATTTTCCAACAAAAAGCAATTAGAAAATATTATAAGACCTGCCATAGGATGATAAATAGGGTTCAACATTTAAATCACACATAATTAAATATTGCATTATTATTAGTTAATGAAATGGCTTAGCCAATTTGATCTGACAGAATACCAGACTTTTGGGATTTTCCTGCCTGGTATAAATAATTTGACAATCACCACCGGGGAGTTATCTGCTTTGGCTTCGACTTTGACAAGATGACTTCTCTTGCTTTGACATATAAGGCCTTCCAAAAAGAACAACTGCAATGATTTGAGGACAATTCACCTAGATGTTATCTGTATTTTTTATACAAATCCAGGTTAATTGGGCAGAGAGTATAGTGACGAATCAAGGATAAGCCATTTACGTGTATTTGCCTGACATTTAATCCAGGGACATTCTCATCTTTTTCAAGTCCGTTCTGACATGTAAAATACAATAACTATGATGATTTTTAGCTCATCACTGCTTGTTAGTGAGGATTGATAGGAGTAAAAAGAAACCTAATCACCTAATGCTTTAGATATGTGTTGGGTGCATTACCAAAAGATTGTATTGTGTTATGTACAAACACATATACGTACGTATATACACACACACATATATAAAATCAGAGGCAATTCAACATTGTAATGACAGCTCTGAGATCTTAGGAAATAACTAAAATCATATCTGGAAAATTCTATAACTATTAGCTGTGTAGATAGATATAATAATAAATATTTCAATAAAAAGTTTTACTAAGGGCTAGGCGCAGTAGCTCACGCCTGTAATCCTAGCACTCTGGGAGGCCAAACTGGGTGGATTACCGGAGCTCATAGGTTAAAGACTAGCCTGAGCAAGAGTGAGACCCTGCCTCTAAAAATAGCCAGGTGTTGTGATGAGAGCCCAGTCCCAGCTACTGGGGAGGCTGAGGCAAGAGAATCACTTGAGCCCAAGAGCTTGAGGTTGCTGTGAGCTGTGACAACATGGCACTCTATGGAGAGCAACAAAGTGAGACACTTGCCTAAAAAATTAAAAAGAAAAAAAAAAAGATTTACTGTATTAATGAGTGTAATGGCTGATAGTTGCTCCTCAAATTAAAGTAGCAAATAATGCAACCCCATCAAATTTTTATTTAAAGATACAAAGATATCTAAATAGAAAATTAATGTTTGAAAAAAGAAAAAGTATATTAAATATTACCACATAGTCAGAAGGCACAGAATACAAAACAAGGGTTCAGAATAAAAAAAAAAAGAGACAGCTGACTTGTGTTTCAATGATCACCTGATGTGTGATGAAGAGATCATCAAAATCAATGGGGAAAGGATATGCAACTCATATATAATCTTGAGAAAACTGCACCACCATTTAGAAAACAATTAAGTCTAGATGCTTATCTCATACTAAATAAAAATATGGACTCAAAATGAAGGACAAAAAAATTAAGAATTTCTTAGTAAGGAAGCATGAGGAAATACTTTTAAAACAGGATGCAAGTAGCTCAAATGATAAGAAAGTTGTGGATTTGTTTACATTAAAATACAGAATGTCTTTCCATAAATATAAGCAGAATCAGGTCAACGGAAAGGGAGACGGTGTATGAATATTCCAAATTAGGGTATAACATTTAACATATGCAAACAAACCATGCAAATGAAGGAATAAATCTAGGAAAATGCACAAAGGATACGAACAATCAATACCAGGGTAGTATTACTGAGTCAGGAGAGGACACGTAGAGACATTTATAACAGCACCTTTGCAACGGTGCAGAATTAGTCTCAGATTGATGTCCTCCCACTCAGACACAAATAACTGAAATATGCTACATTTATTACACTCTAAAACAGTAATCTCCAAACTCTTTTTGGCACTAGGAACTGGTTTCATGGAAGACAATTTTCCCATGGACTGCAGAGCATGTTGTAGGGATAGAATCTGGGGATGCCAGAGATGGGGAGAAGCTGTAAATGTAAACAGAGATACACCTTCACCTGTTCATTGTCCACCTTGCTGTGCAGTCCAGTTCCTAACAGGCCACGGACCTGTATTGGTCTGCAGCTGAGGATCAGGGACTGACTACAGCCACGGAATACTACACACCAGTTAGAAGTGCAGATCTCAATGTAGACACACCTATGCGTGTGTTTGTTATCTTTAAAAAATAATTTGAGTAAATAAGAAACAGAAAGAGGTGTGTTTTGGCCACCTGCAGCAACGAGAAATCAGATGGCTCCTCACCCAACATTTAGTTGCAATGTCAAGACTGATGACCTCACACAAATAAAGCTTTCTGGGAAGAGAAGGGTGACGTCCAGGCTGGTCAAGAGAAATGGCTTGAGAGATTTAGGGAAGTAGACTAGTCTGTGGTGGTTAGAGGGTGGGGCTGAAGTCAGTGCATGGGAAGGGATGTCATCAGTTTGAACTTCATATTGACACCAAAATAGAAAATGCATAAGCTTTCTTATCACCTTACACAGCTGCAGATTGAAGTGAAGACGAAAGGATGAAGCTTAAACTCTTGCAGCAAACATTACAAAGTGGAGCCAAAATTTTTACTATCTAATCAAGCGCACACACACATACACACCCTAATATGCATTTCCCTAGAATAAATACGCAATCAACACAGTCAAGTACACTACAGTTGAAGCCGATGTAAGTGGAGATATCCAAGCAGAGAAAATGGGAATTAAGAATTCTTCTTTGGGTGGTGCCTGTGGCTCAGTGAGTAGGCCGTCAGCCCCATATGCTGAGGGTGGCGGGTTCAAACCCAGCCCCGGCCAAACTGCAACAAAAAAATAGCCGGGCGTTGTGGCGGGCGCCTGTAGTCCCAGCTGCTCGGGAGGCTGAGGCAAGAGAATCGTGTAAGCCCAAGAGTTATAGGTTGCTGTGAGCCGTGTGACGCCACCGCACTCTACCCGAGGGCGGTATAGTGAGACTCTGTCTCTACAAAAAAAAAAAAAAAAGAATTATTCTTTGTGGAAGGAAGTATGGAGAATTCTCAAAGAGCCAAAAGTATACCTTCCATTTGATCATGTAATTCCATTACTAGTATCTACCCCAAAGTAAATTAAAAATTATCACAAGGACTTTTGCAACTAGAATAGTCACTGTAGCTCTATTCACAGCTGTCAAGATGTGGAAGCAACCCAAGTGCCTATCAACCCATGAATGGATTAACAAACTACAGTATATGTGTACTACGGAATATTCAGTCATAAAAAGATGGAGACTTTACATCCTTTGTAATAATCTGGATGAAGTTAAAGGACATCCTTCTTAGTAAAGCATCATCAGAATGGAAATGCAAGTATCCAAGATACTCAGTGCTAATGTGTGGCTAATACAAAACAACTCCATACCTACAGAAGAGGAAAACGCAAGTATAGTCTTGGTGAGCTTTGACCTAATTGCACAACGCAAGGGTATACAGCACACCCCCTGGATGAGGGGCTCAACTACAAATTGAACATTACCTTGGAAACACAAACAATGTAACCTAATCATTTGCACCCTCTTATCAACTTGAAATAAATATAAAAATAAAACCAACAACAACAAAAAAAAGAATCCTCTTAAATAGGAAAAGATTAAATTGGATCTATGATGATATTGTTCTAGAAAAGGAAGAGTATGAATAAGTCAACCATCCACAGTTTCTTGTTTTTTTAAGAGAACTTTCTGTTTCATGTGATAAGGATATGCCTGCCATTACAGGGATACTTTATTTTAAGCATCATAGTGTATAGAGGAAAAAAAGTAGAAATCTCAAAATACATATTGAATTTGAAATAGAATAATAGATATTGCAATAATAATAGCAACTTTTCATTAAGCATACGCTGTATTCTAAAAGCTTTGTATGTTTTATTTTATGATGCCTATCTTATAAAGAATTCAAAGGAAACTGAGTCATATGAGGAGCTATACCAAACACAGTATACTAGAAATTGGGGATAATTATATCTGCCCAGTGTAGGATCTGTTTCTAGGGACTCAGTAATGACAGACATACAATGTCGTTCCCTTAGAGAATGTTTTATAAGCCCTGACACATTTATATCCATATCTTTATTGGAATGTTCATGAACTGTCACTAAAAAATGCCACAACTTATAGCAAGCCTGAAGATGTGCCTAAGAAGTGCTAGTGGTGGTGATTAAAATATAGAAAGACGCCTTGTTTAATAAAAATTTGTATCTAGATGTATCCATTATTTTTCCTTTGCTACAATATCCTTGGGGAATAGAGTAGGCATGTAACCGAAAGTTTCCATTTATATATGCTATTTCATGCTCCTACAACTGGGTCTCAACTATAAAAAATTTAAGCAAAAGTAAAAATAACATTTGCAAAGTGAACAATTCTACCATTGTGGCATTCTTTTTTTATTTTATATGGAAAATGTTGGTTGGTTTCTTTCTTTTTTTTTTTTATTTCTCTCTACCTGAATTATAAAACGCTCTGATAGCTGCATCGCTCCTTCCTTGATTTTCGACAGCTCTCCTATCAAATGTCACCTGGTAAAGGGGGCCTTAGCAAATCATCAGATGTAAAATAATAACACCTAACACTCCAATCTTGCAATGCCGTCTCCTTTTCTTTCTTCTCTTTATCACCCCTGAATTCACTATAAATTTACTTGAATGTTGACCTACTGACTATCTTTTATAAAATATGAGCTCCATAGAAGATATTTTTGTCTTCCTTCCAATACATTTTCAGGAGTTAAAGAAAAGAATTAACTTCAACGAATGACACATTTTTGTTACCAGTGCCCGGACATCAATACTTGCAATGTTGGTATTCTAATTTTCTTACATTATTGCAATAAATATTTTGTTTAATAATTGGCCCATAGAGAAGATATATTTTTAGTCCCATTCGTATCTTAAAACACTAAGATTAATAATCTGTGTGAATTTATATATGTTCATAAGATATATTAGTGATCGTATGGCTTTACATTTTGAAAACACACTAGAATTTTGTAAATTGAACATCTCAAACAGGAAATTCCATAGATTCTACCTTCAGATGTGTATGATTCTGTCTATACATTATTACAATATTAGAATGTCTTTCTAATTGAATATTTTACAACCTTCATTTCAGATACCTTTAGAAAGGGGTTTTATTTTCCCTTTCTTCTTACAAAATCATAATAGGAACTGTTGTTTGCTTAGGTAGTATTCTTCCCAGCATCCCTGCAATCTTTCCCATTAGTCCATTCTCCCCCTCATGGCCATGTAACTTTCCAAAGGGAATCCACTTCCTCTCCCAAAGGAGATTTTTTTTTTTTTTGGCCAGGTCTGGGTTTGAACCCACCACCTCTGTCATATGGGGCTGGCACCCTACCCTTTTGAGTCACAGGTGCCACCCCCAAAGGAGATGTTTTCTCTTGAGTAGAAGCTGACCTTATTTCTATGGAGTTTAAACTAATTCCTTGCCAGTGACAGGTTTCTCAGTGTTTGTTGAGAAATCACTGGGAGCAAGGAATGCCTTCTGGGATTTTCTTTCATTTTTTTTTTTCTTGTTAAATATATGTGTACTCTTAACAAGTACAGGAGGGAGAAATCACCTTTTTTAAATGCCTCTGGGTATTGTTGTGTCTGGATGCCAGAATGGAAATGCTGTTGTCATTAAATGACCACGATAAGACATTGCTCTCATATAAAGCACATACCAGGAGCAAGGCAGAGCACAGGGAAACACAGAGAACTCCACGAGCTGAAGTTCCCATCCACCAAGTTTGGAGCTACCATATCTTCAAAATTTCTCATTATGTGATACATTTCCTCTTGTCCAATGGAGTGCAGTGAGTGCTTACTACTAGCACACCAAAAGCATTCTAACTGAAATAAAGTAGCAACTACCTCAGGTAAGTAACATATGCAGGTATTAATAATAACATTGATTTTTTTGTTTGTTTGTTTTCTAATGTTCAGTTGGGGTGCAAGTGTGAGGAAAATGACATTCTCTGACTTTGCTTGTTGGACCGTAGATTACTACAGCCCCTTTGGAGAACTTTTTTTTCTATAGGTATAAATGTGTTAAGAAACTATCAGGTTTACACGAGAGGGAATGTGCAAGAATACTTATTTCAAAGATGTGGCGATAAGAAAAAGTTAAAATATTTAAGAGTTTTCGTGATTAAGAGAATGGGTAAATAAAAGTGAATGCTATTTTTAAAAGCTGATTTTTTCTCTTCTTTTTGTTGTTAACCACTTTAACCTAGTTCACCCAATGCTTCCATATTCTAAAAGAGAGGTAGAAAATAATACAAATTGCAAAGGCAAAGGTAATAATCACTTTTGAAATGCAAAAAAAAAAAAAAAAGAAAAGAAAAAAGAAAGAAAGATTATCTACAAGGGACAGAATTTTTGAGAGAAAAAAACTTTGGAAATCTTTGTCTTTCCACTTAGTGAGAGTTACAGGCTTTGACACCTGCTCAGAATTCTTCTGCAGTGTGGAGAATAAACTGTTTCCAGATATGAGTCCTGGGTTACTCTTAGGTTCTATCAAGCTGTGTTGTGGGCATATGAAGGGATAGCTGCTCTTTTTGTAGAAAATGACAATCTTGGAGAAAAGCCAAAATGAGAGAGGCAGGGAAGCAAACTGATGAGAGGTAACAGAAGTTTATTCTCAGGGCTTTGGCCTAAAGAGCCTCTGAAAAATCAGGTAAATGAAGGATGAGGTGTTGCGAAGAGTTCTCAGCCTATTCCGGAGAGCACTACCCTCTGCTCCTCATTTACCTGACTTGTCAGATGGTTTGATCGTGTCCCTAAGAGGCTATATTCACTTGTCTATGCAGGATAGTCTGTCAGAGACCCTTAGTCTATTTTCACTGTGGACATTAAATTGAGAGTGATGGATCCATCAGGGAGCCTGCCACGTGCGAAAGAGATGAACCTGCAAAAGAGGGAAGCATTTGACCCCCAGACCAAGGGGCAGGTGGGCGAGGCAGCGGACACTCAGAGCTGTACTGAGGAGAAGATGCGGAAGGAAGAGCGCTAAAAGACGCTGGACAAGATGAAGGGAACACATGAAACGTCATCTCTTTCTGAAATTTTATTTTGAGTGTTTCTATTGCTAACAACACAGAGGAAACCATGCAACGTTGCTCTAGAAACCAGAGGAAGTGTACAGAGTGTTATGCACAGAGACCCAACTTCTCTTCTATTACTTAGTTCAAAATAGGGTCAGTCTTTAAAACTGTGCCACTGCAATCCAGCCTGGGCAATAGAGCAAGACCCTGCCTCTAAAAACCATAAAAATAAATATTGAAAAAGAAGTGCACTCTTTTTCAATTCATATCCTTCTTCCTCAATCTCGGTTCATCACAAGATGCTCAAGGTATTGGTAGTATGCCTGAGAGATGGATTTTATAAAACCACAAGGAGCACTATTTAAAATGCAATCATAAATTTTTGTCTATGATTAACCTTTAAGCTGGATTAAGCCATTTGAAGATCAGAAAAATAGTCATATGTGGTCTACTCATGAAAAGTATATTATAATTTAAGAATTTTGGATCAATTTCAAAGGAAGCAGATATATATGTACAAAGAAATATTCCTGAAATATGTTAGTAAGCAAAAAAATAAGCAGAATGGTTCAAGCTGTGTGACATCTTCTATGATTCATAAAAGAAACATACAACCGCACATAAAACGTTAAGTGCATAGAAAAAATACTAAAAAGAAGAAATCCATCTGGTTGCATAAGTTTTGATTGATATGTTTCAATATATTGGAAGAAAAATATAGTTAATTACATAATAATTTAAATTTTTTAAGTAAGTAAACAAAACCCAGTTATACAAAAAGATTGAGTCAGCCCATTGACCTGGAAGTTTATGGTGACCATAATTCTGTATAGTTTATAACTAATTTATACAGATATATTTACTCCAAATTTTGTTAAGAGAAAAGTAATCAAATAGTTGCAGTTAACTACATTGATTTTGACAAATAAACCCATTAAATTTCTGTTTGTTCAATCTTAGCTTAGTCACTCATGATTAGAGAGAAGAGATTTAGGCAGCTGTGTCAATACCTGGTCTCCTCAGTGTAATGTTAAGATTGTAGATGTCCGCCAACTTATCTTATTAATGATGACATTGGCTGTTAGTCATTTTTCCAAAAACCCGTGTTAAGCACTTAATATACATCACCTCACTTAATCTTCACATACATCAAAAACATATTATATAGACATATATTATTCTCACGTTACAGATGCGGAAAGTGAGGCCCAGGATGAAACTAGCTCAAAAAGGGTACACAGCTAGTTTGAAATGAACTGCAATTTAACTCCATTATTGTATTTCATAGTCCAGGTTTCTTATTTTAAAGGTAAAAGCTGCCTTGACTGTCAATGACTACATAGCTGAAAAGTCCCTGTGAGTCAGTTCATTTTCTTAGGTTTCATTTTCTTATTACGTCTGTATCTTTATTACATCACAAACTTCCAGAAAGAGGAAGGCCTTCCTAATAGTCCAGAAAATCTAGTCATCACCTTATTTCTTAGTGTCTTTCACATATCTGTCCAGCTATAGAGAGATTTTGGACAATCTCTGAAGCCTCAGTACTCTGAATTCAGGATTGTGTTTACAGTAAAGTCTTACTAGCTCAACACATGACCCAGAACCTCTAAGATTGTTTCTTTTTCCAAATATTAAAATAAAACAGACTCTACACAGTTGTTCTCATTCTTCTAATGCCTCCTAATGCCGCAACCCTTTAATATTCCTCATGTTGTGGTGACTCCCAACCATAAAATTATTTTTGTAGCTACTTCATAACTGTAATTTTGCTACTGTTATGAATCGTAATGTAAATATCTGATATGCAGGATGTATTTTCATTGTTACAATGGGGTTGTGACCCACAGGGGATGGGAACCATTGCATAGGTTCTTCCTATTCAGTAGTTTCATGCAGTGTATCTACTCTTTGCTCCAGCCCCCATCATAATCTGTTTGCAATTTGTATAAGAAGTCTTTTTATTACAATCAAATCCCCGTTCAAATGAGTTTTTAACCTAATTTGAATATGTCATTTAAACACAAATTTTACAGAATATAATTTCCCTGTCACCAGAGTATGCTGCCCTCTTCACTGACGTGCAAATTTTCTTTTTAAACAATATAAACTGCACAAACACAATGCATTCAATAAACGAAAAGGCCAAGACATTATAAAAAATAGAGAAACTATTAACATATAGATTAACCCCATCAAAGGGTGATATTTGATGGGATATTCAGTGTGATTCATATATCATCAACTAAAAGAGCAGAAGCTTTACTTTTGAAAAACCTCTAATTCAGCAGTCAGCCTTACTTTGGACATGAAAAGTGCAATATGAATGCAATGTGCCTGAATGCCAATTACTAGGATAAAAGAGAAGCTCATGGTGATTAAGAGATTATAGTCCTTTGAAAGATGTAATTAAATGGCAGAAAGTTTCAATTCAGTAATTCCTAAACCAAAAATGTATGGACTTATTTTTATTATTCTATCAAAATTAAAGTATGAGATAATAAACTCAGTAAATTTCATAGCTCAATAGTTGAATTAGGTAAAAATTTTGTGTATCACATGTTTTATCTATGTGACTGATTATCATTGTAAATTTTGCCTGTTATCAACAGAAATACTAAAAAATAATGTCTTTTATTCCCAATATCTTGCAGTTTTTTTTCAAGGCCAGAGTATGAATAAACTACAAAATACGTGTAAAAATAAACATAACAATAATTTCTTAACAAATTTTAATAATGCACTGGATATTTAGTCAGTATCTTAAGAGAGTGCATAAATCATTCACTTTAAAATTAATTTCCTTTGATATTATTGAATTTTTTTTAGAGGAATCCAGAATTTCTATACATACAGTGTGATCTATCCTTTCCTACTATGAATTTTCAGATATACACATGGCAAGAGAAATGAAATGGCAGTGTCTAACAACAGTGAATCTATTTCAGAGCTAGACTAGCCACCTGATTCTGTAATAACTAATCCTGTGGTCCTTACATTAAAACTTGATTAAACAAATACCAAAAAAAGAATTATGGCCTAACTCTTAAAAAAACGAGATTATTTTGCCTTAAAAATATATGACTAAAAGGATAAATGTTAAAATTAGCTATGTCACATGAAAAATGACTTCTAAGAAGAGACTGATCAATTTCTCTCTTTCTCAAAAGTAAATACAGGAGGAAAAGACTTTAAAGGGAAGAGATTTTATTTAACCAACTGTCCTGAGGATTTTGTCTGACCAAATTCTCTCCTCCCTATGACCCTTTTTCATTCTGACGAACAATGTAATTTCTTCTTTTTTCTTTTCTTTTCTTCATTACTTTGAGAAGAATAAGAAAGAAAATCACTTCTTTCTCCATTTGCTCTGCACATTAACAAGTTTATTGCTTGAATTTTTATTATTAATGAAATCTTGATGTCTCTGATAGAGAATGAAAATAACAAAATAGGGCGGCGCCTGTGGCTCAGTGAGTAGGGCGCTGGCCCCATATGCCGAGGGTGGCGGGTTCAAACCCAGCCCCGGCCAAACTGCAACAAAAAAATAGCCGGGCGTTGTGGCGGGCGCCTGTAGTCCCAGCTGCTCGGGAGGCTGAGGCAAGAGAATCGTGTAAGCCCAAGAGTTAGAGGTTGCTGTGAGCCGTGTGATGCCACGGCACTCTACCCGAGGGCGGTACAGTGAGACTCAGTCTCTACAAAAAAAAAAAAAAAAAAAAAGAAAATAACAAAATAAGTATAATAAACAGAAACAAAAGAGGCAATAAGAGACAAAGTGAAATATGTTTTAAAACTAGCAAAACTGTGCTCTGACATTATCTTAATGCCTGGGACCACTATTTCTTATTCTAAAAAATATTGATGATATAAAATTATATGAAAAATCAAGGATAAAATTGATGGATAATTTAACTAAATACAAATCTTTTCCTTTTATGACATTATAACATATTGAATTAATATCTGTGAAGGCAGATCTTGGGTGTACTGGTGTCAGATGTCTTTATTAATTTATGTTTTAAAATGATAATTTCTTTCTGGTTAAAAAAATTACCTTAATTCCAGTTATCTTTAGAATATAATAGTTCTGAAGTATAGGACATATATTAAATTGCATGATATATTTTGTTTTTAAAAAATTTTGGTGTTCAATATTAAATGCTTACTCCTGTGCTTTGTAGCTGAATTTGTCAGTTAAATCAGTCATCTGTGTTTAGCAGAATTTGGTGAGATAATCTGTAGTAACCCCAACGTTAAGAGATGGATACACTTTGGAAATGTTTCGGCCAAAATGCTTCTCAGTGGTAGTGATTTCATGAATTTTTCACTAACATATAAGGAAAACTCCTTTACTAGAAATTTTCTTATTTATTTATTCATTTTTTTTATTTTTTGAAATATTTTGTCTGATCATAATTTTGCCTCTTTTGAATTTGTAAATCGTTTCATCTGCATTTTTTTATTTTCATTTTTGTTTATAAATGCATGTTTGTGAATGTGTGCTTTACTGCATTTTATTATGTTTAAATAATGCACTTTAATAAATTTAATCATACCATAATAGAAATTATCCTCCTTTGAGCTCTTTGAAATTTAATTATTTTTCAATTGATTGTTTTCCTTTACTTTCATTTTTACTCCCAGTTTTATCAGTTAGCCTTTGATATATTCTAAAATCTATTGCATTTATTTTTCTGAGGTGTATTAATTTCTGCTTTTACAATTTTTTTCTGCTTTTATCCATATTAGTTTCCTCTTTTTTTTTACTTGGGTTTACAAACTTTCTGCTATTCTTTTTATTTGGGAAATTTTTCATTTGTTTTCGTCATTTTATTGATAAATGTGTATACAGTTACTACAATGGTATAGATTTTGTTAAACTCATTGCTTTCATTTTAACTTGTAGGCTTTTATTCTGAGTGTTTTAATGATCTCTTTTAATATAAATACTGTAAATTTGGTTGGTCTTATTTTTTTCACCCACAAATGGCTTTTTGTTGTTTTTAATTTGGTGCTCTCTAGTTTTTTGTATTTTTCTCAGAAAGTGTTATTTTTAATAAGTGTACAATTTGAAAAATGTTGAAATGTTGTTTTTTGCTTAACATATGGTCAATTTTCTATAATCCATGTAAGCTTGGGAGGGCATTATTATCTTGGGAAGTGGGATTTACAGGATGGCCATAAAGTTCACATCAATTTTGTGGCCACCTTGTATATGCAAATAATTTGAATAATAATCATTCTCACATATTTTTTCTCACTTGACTCAGTGATATATAAAATTCTCCTTACATTAGTGTATTTTAGTCTATTCCTTCTACTATTTCTTATATTAAAGTTTCTGTTGTAACTAAGTGATTTCCAACTGACTTGATACATAGACAGTCACAAGTATTTTGTTGTTATTGAGAATTGGAGTTAATACCAGAAAAAAATAGGTAAAATTATCTTTCTTTGCTGCTGATGTGATCTTATGTTTTGAAAGCTCAAAGTACTACTTTAATCTACTAAAATTAATAATACATTTCTCTGTGAGCATCTGGGTTCAATACCCATTCTCCCACATCATATAAGCACCGGGATATAAAAATGGGGGTGAGGGGAAGTTCCAATCCAAATAGAAACCAAAATAAGATTTATATGAAGAAAATTACAGTATTTGTTAAATATCTTAAAAGATGACCTCCACCATTACAGAAGACATAATCTGTTTCATTATTCTTTAAAAAAATCCAAAATAAGAAAATTTAATTTAAAATTTAATTGTGCACTATTATTAAAATACACATATAAATTTAATACAATTTAATTTGTTAGATTTAGAAGAGTAACCTAAAAGCTTAAACATATAGACACAAGTTCTAATAAAATCATATAAATAATGTGAACAAGGTTGTACTTTCCTTTCAGACAACTACACAGTAGAATAAAATAGACAAAGTAGATCAATAGTATGTTTACTGTTTAAAACATGACAAATTTTATTATCTCAATTCAGTGAGAAAAATATTTCATATATGTGTATAGATCACAATACACTAGGAAGAAAATAAAATGAACCCATATTTTGCATCATATCCAAAATAAAGTCTATATAGTTTAAAGTTTATATTTGTTCAGTATTAGTTGTTAGTGGTCTTGGTAGACTGCCTCTTAGATGCCTACATATGTGTGTTTTCAAAATAATTTAGGAAAAGCACACAGACATTTTTGCTTTGTGTAATCAATATCCTCTTCGTTTTTGAGATGTATTTTAGTTCTTTTATATCCCCAGTCTACCTCTTCCTATGTTTCTGCTTTATATGGTGTATTTTGTCTACTTGTTACCTACCTATTATAGTGTTTGTGCACAGAGATATTGACTTTGAGCTTAGTGTCCCCAGAGTTTGGAGTTACCACGTCTGGTGTTGTGCATACTGAGAAAAGCCCAAGTCTAGGCCCTGCCTGGGTTCTTCTTGGTGAGTTAGAGGGGAAAAGGCTGAGCCCTGGTACTAGAAAGGTAAGCATCCCAGAGCTCCACCACGCATTCTGGTGTGCTGTTCCCTACACCAGCAACTTCTCTCTTCAAAGTTGATTTGTAAGATTTCCAAGAAGAGTGGTATACAAGAAGAAAATGAGTTTTAGAATACAGCGCATCTGTCCCTACGGTTTGGGGGGAGAATTTGGAGAATAAAATGCATAGAACAGCTGGTCAACCTATATCTCCCTTTATGACCATCTTACCCAAAAATGATTTAGCCCTGCTGTGAGAATATCCCATGGGTACCTAGAGGTCTGCAGGCTTGATGCTGGACATCCTCTGAGCACAGGAACAGACAGTGACCCCTCATGTTAGTAAGAGGGTGAGATAAAGCCAAAGTTGAAATTACTTCAGCAACGCATTTTCCCATTGTTGTGATCCACTCCTTTAGAAATTGAGCAAACTAGTTCCTGACAGTCTGGAGTTTACCTAGGCGTTGGCCGTTGTGTTTCTTTTGCACAACATCCTGTGAAAAAATGTTTTACACTTTAATGTTAGTTTTGTTTATTTTTTCTGATAGTGATTTTGCTTTTCTGAAACAGAAAAAAATGCAAATATTTCTGATCATGAAATATTATCATCTATATTTCACACTCAAGTGTTTTTAATAGTAGTATAATTTTGGCATGTAGAAAATATCTTGGTCACTCGCTTTCAAAGGCTGAATATGTACATGTCCTCAACCAGAATATCATGTAGATGTTATATACTATATCAGTATTTGCAATATAACAGTGTTTGATGTTTTGTGTAACTGTGTCCATGGGTTGTAATTTAAGGTGGTTTTGTTTTTACTTTAGGTTTTCTATTTGCTTTTTCCATGCTGACATGCTTCATCATAGCTAGCTCTAGCTTTGTACTTTGAGCTACCCACTTGATGTACTTCCTACAAATATTACTCTATTGTTAGAAATCTTGCCTTAGCTTTACTAACGACTAGAGACCTGGCCTTTGGCTATATTGTCTGTGGAGATGCCAGGTAGGCATGCATTTGGCATTTATGTGTGGTAGACTCCATTAGCCTCAGGTCTTTTTGAGGTTGGCTGACTGTTCCAGGCAGACTTTAAACAAAACAAATTTATTGACTTAGTTTAGAATTTTATTGCCTGAATCATTGTTGGACTGCCCTTGAAAATGTTTATTTGTTAATGCGCTTATTCATTTTTACTCTTTACATGCTGTTGATTTCAGAGTATTTTATTGTCTGTGAATATCATATTTGGCTATATAGCAATCTAACTTGTAAAATATACTTGTTTCAATTGGACTCATACTTACCACATGTGCTTGCTATTTTTCTTTAATGTAGACCTACAAAAATTTAAAAAGTTATAGAAAATTTAACTGTAAGCATAAAGAGAAGTGAAACATAATAATTATTACTTAGCAAGAAGCCTCTAAATTTTAAACAGAATACTTAGGGGGAAGAAATATGGAAGTAGTAAATTAGTATGCCACATTAACATATAGATGCAATTATATTTATTTAATATTTGAAGAAGATGGTGTGATGGGTCTTTGGTAATACAATTTCTAAGCTCCTTTAATGAAAATTACATTTATGAATCTCTAAAATTCTTCTTATTTTCTATATGATCTGTATGTAATTCTATAGTTATATATTATGTGTTATGTATATTCTGTGTTCACAGAGATAGATTCTATTTCTGTGTAGATGGTGACTTTTAGAAAAATTAAACATAAACTTATAGAACTTTCTAGGGTAACTATTGCTGTCTAATGATCATCTACAAACAAGATCATCGAGAAAAGAAAATAAATCCATATAATACCAACATTTAATCCAGTTCTATAAGAAAATTCAGTACTGAAAACTGTCTCCATATAAATAGAGAAAAATTCTATCTTGATAGAATCTGATAGTCTAGAATCTGATATCTAGTCTGATAGTCAGATAATCTAATATCTGATAGGTATGTTGATCTATCTCTAAAGCTCACACAGTACCAGTCAAAAACTATACAGAAAAAAAGAACAAACATTCTCCAAATTTTTGGTTCTCTTTACTCGTGAGCTCTTTCTGATGAAACTACAAAAGAATGTGCTTCAATAACCAAGAAAATAGTGGCAAAATGTTTGTAAAGTGACTATTACTGAGCAGTGAATGTGATCTACATACATTTCTTAGGCTTTTCAAGGAGATAGCTCACAGGTATCTGAAATATTATATGTTCTAAGAAAGCATGTAGCTAAAAAAGAGTAGAGAAGAGAGAGTGCAAAGAAAGGACCTGCATCTGTATCTTGACATGGTGACTATATGTACCTGGGTGAAGACTTTTTTTTCTTTGATGTTTAAGTTCGGCAATTTTACTTGGGTATGCCTAAAAATTGACTGTTGTGAATCAATTCACCCAGAAAAGTTGCTGGTGCAGGCAGCAGCACACCAGAATGCGCGGTGGTAGCTCTGGGATGCTTACCTTTCTAGTACCAGGGCTCAGCCTTTCCCCTCTAACTCACCGAGAAGAACACAGGCAAGGCTTAGATTTCGGCTTTTCTCAGTATGCACAACACCAGACGTGGTAACTGCAAATTCTGGGGGACACTAAGCTCAAAGTCAATATCTCTGTGCACAAGCACTATAATAGGTAGGTAACAAGTAGACAAAATATACCATATAAAGCAGAAACATAGGAAGAGGCAGACTGGGGATATAAAAGAACTAAAATACATCTCAAAAACGAAGAGGATATTGATTACACAAAGCAAAAATGTCTGTGTGCTTTTCCTAAATTATTTTGAAAACACACATATGTAGGCATCTAAGAGGCAGTCTACCAAGACCACTAACAACTAATACTGAACAAATATAAACTTTAAACTATATAGACTTTATTTTGGATATGATGCAAAATATGGGTTCATTTTATTTTCTTCCTAGTGTATTGTGATCTATACACATATATGAAATATTTTTCTCACTGAATTGAGATAATAAAATTTGTCATGTTTTAAACAGTAAACATACTAATGATCTACTTTGTCTATTTATCCTACCATGTAGTTGTCTGAAAGGAAAGTACAACCTTGTTCAGATTATTTATATGATTTTATTAGAACTTGTGTCTATACGTTTAAGCTTTTAGGTTACTCTTATTTTTTTTTGTAGACACAGAGTTTCACTTTATTGCCCTCGGTAGAGTGCCGTGGCATCACACGGCTCACAGCAACCTCCAACTCCTGGGCTTAGGCGATTCTCCTGCCTCAGCCTCCCGAGTAGCTGGGACTACAGGTGCCTGCCACAACGCCCGGCTATTTTTTTGTTGCAGTTTAGCCGGGGCTGGGTTTGAACCCGCCACCCTCGGCATATGGGGCCGGCGCCCTACTCACTGAGCCACAGGTGTTACTCTTCTAAATCTAACAAATTAAATTGTATTAAATTTATATGTTTATTTTAATAATAGTGCATAATTAAATTTTAAATTAAATTTTCTTATTTTAGATTTTTTTTAAAGAATAATGAAACAGATTATGTCTTCTGTAATGGTGGAGCTCATCTTTTAAGATATTTAACAAATACTGTAATTCTCTTCATATAAATCTTACTTTGGTTTCTATTTTGATTGGAACTTCCCCTCACCCCCATTTCTATATCCCGGTGCTTATATGATGAGGGAGAATGGGTATTGAACCCAGATGCTCACACAGAAATGTATTATTAATTTTAGTAGATTAAAGTCTACTAAATCATAAAATCACATCAGCAGCAAAGAAAGACAATTTTATCTATTTTTTTTTTTTGGTATTAGCTCCAAATATTTATTTTCTTTACTGATAGCATTTATTAGAATCTCCAAAATGATTAATAAAATTTTAGATAAACAGTATTTTTTTTTAACTTAATTATTTTAGTGATTTTCTATTTAAAATATTTGCCATTCAATTTCTTTCAAATAGTCTTTATTACATTTAAGAAGCTTAACATTTGTTTTTATTTTATTTATTTAGAACTGATCTTGGGAATGACATACGAAGGCTGGGTGTGGTGGCTTATGCCTTTAATCCTAGTACTTTGGGAGGCTGAGGCAAAAGGCTCACTTAAGGTGAGGGGTTTGAGCCCAGCTTGAGCAGAACTAGACCCCTCTGTACAAAAAAGTAGAAAAATTAGCTGGGCGTGATGGTGTGCACCTGTTGTACCAGCTTCTTGGAAGGTCAAAACACCAGGACTTTAATCTCCTTTATCTTATCTCTTATAATTTTTTGATTTCCTTATGTTTTGGCTTATCTATATTTTCTCTTTTCTGGCTTTATCTATTTTTCTTCATTTTTCTATCCTTAGACTCCTAAGGTTTTATCTATTTTAGTTAAGATTCAAAGAACATGATTTTGCACCTACTTTTTCCTGCTATTTTAAAGTTTCCTATTTCAAGCTGTAGAACCTTCCACAAAATGTTCAATGAGTGAGCCCCTCTTTCTTCATACTTCTATGGAGAAAAATAATATTGAAACAAAAAATGACAAAACTTGAAATTAAATCTGCACCTTACGATGCAAAAGAAAAGCTTAATAGTAGTCATTCATCTCTTCTACTCTTAATGTAGAGAAGGTAATACGATTTGGGAATACAATTGACTCTAGAACAACACAGGAGTTATACTACCAACCTCCATGCAACAAAAATATGCATATAGCTTCTCAATTCCCCCAAATTTAACTATTAATACTCTGCTGTTGACCTGATGCCTTACTATAAATCTAAATAGAAAATTAACACCATTTGTATGTTGTATATCTATATGTATACACTGTTTTTTTTTTACAATAAAGTAAGCTGGACAAAAGAATATGTTATTAGGAAAATTATAAGGAAGAAGGATATTTACTATTTATTAGATGGAAGTGGATCAGCATCCTTATCATCTTCACGTGGAGTAGGCTAAGGAGGAGGAGGAAGAGGAGTCTTGCTGTCTCAGGATAGGAGATGTGGAAGAAAATCTGTGTATGTAGAACTTGCAGTGCAAGAGTCATTTGTACATTGTTTTCAAAAAATTTATCCCTGTGTGTAAACTGCAGAAAAAGGACAAATCAGATTATTCACAAACCATTTAAACAATGTAATAGACTGTGATAACTATTACCCTTTCTGGGTTTTCATTTGTCATTTATCCATCACTCCTGCTTTACTGTTAAGTTCTGGAATTGATTATGGAGAATTTAAAATATTTTATGTGCCCTCCCTAATAATAAGCCTCTTTATTCCGCTTTTGTTTTCCAAACACTATTTCTGTGGGTAGAAAACACACACACTGTTCTCTATGTTTGCATACCTTGAAATTTTACATTGCTTATGGATTTCCTAAAGTCTGTATTTTATTTACATCATGTATGTTTCATGTGTTTCTATTACAATCTTAATTAACATACACTTAGTGTCAGTAACCACACCTATGTATAGCACTACCACAGCACAGTTCAAACAGACATGTGCTAAGTGTAAATACTCACTATTGTGTTTGCAGAAGCAGATTCAAGCTGACGCTTTGCCTGGTCCTGTAGTCAGAAGTGTAACTGATTACTGAAGTAATCATTTGTTGTCATTTACGTAAGGTATTTCAGGAGGAAAAAATGTTATATACTCTTTTATTCTAGGCAATATGTTCATTTATTCCTCTCAGATGCTGTTCATTTTTTCCTTATGTACATCAAAATCTCCCCTGTGTCATTTTTCTTGTCACTGAAGAACTTCTTTCAACATTCCTCAGAGGGCAGACCTGGTCACAATGACATTCCTCACTTTTGGTTTGTCTAAGAAACTCTGTTTTGTTTTCAATTTAAATACTTAGATGTACTCCACTCCCTTTTTGTTTGCATTGTTTCTGATGAGAAATACACTGTATATCTTATCCTTGTTCCTTTATAAACAAAGTTCCCTCCTCATTCCCTGGGCTGCTTCTTTTTCTTTTTTTTATTTATTATTTGTATTAAATCATAGCTGTGTACATTGATATATTCATGGGGCATCATTCACTAGCTTCACAGACCATTTACCAAGTTTCACATATACCCTTGTAAGATGCACTGTCTTGTTTTTTTATTATTATTAAATCATAGCTGTGTACCTTGATATGATCATGGGGCATCATACCTAGATTCACAGAGCGTTTGACACACTTTCATCACAATCGTTAACATAGCCTTCCTGGCATTTTCTCAGTTACTGTGCTAAGATATTTACATTCCACATTTACTAAGTTTCACATATACCCTTGTAAGATGCACCACAGGTGTAATCCCACCAATACACCTCCCTCCCCCCCTCCCCTCCCTTTCCCTTCACCCCCATTCTTAGGTTGTAACTGGGTTATAGCTTTCATGTGAAAGCCCTAAATTAGTTTCATAGTAGGGCTGAGTACATTGGATACTATTTCTTTCATTCTTGAGATACTTTACTAAGAAGAATATGTTCCAGCTCCATCCATGTAAACATGAAAGAGGTAAAGAGCTTCTTTTTAGTTTGTTTTATTTCTGTTTCTGTGCAGTTTAAATACAATGCCTAGGTGTATTTTTGTTGGTATTATCCTGCCTGGCCTCTGGATTTCTGGTTTGCTGTCCCCTGTTAATTTGGGGACATTATCAGCTGTGTAAACATCAGTATGTACTCTGTTCCTGCCTTTTTTTCACTATGGCATTCCAATTGCACATGCAATCTACCTTTCGAAATTGTTTCATGGTTCTTGGAAGCTCAGTGATTGTTTTCTCTTTGCATTTCAACTTGGGATGTGTCTATTCACCCATCTTTAAGCTCCTTGTTTCCCCCACCTTACTTCTCTCTGTCTCCTGATGGGAACGGTTATCAAAGCATTCTTCCTTTATATGATAGTGATTTTTTTTTATTTTATTTTTGGTATTTCCTTTGAGTCCTTCTTAGAATTTATGTCTCTCTTTGTATTACCCATCTATTCTTGCATGTTGTCTGCATTTTCCCTCAGAGCTCTTACCATAATCATATTTGTTTTAAACCTTGTCTGATAAATTCAAAATCTCTGCCATATGTAAATTGACTTTGATGCATACTTTTTTCTTGAGACTGTCTTTGTTTGTTTTGTCTTAACACTGTTTGTGATTTTTATGTTGGGTTAGAAGTTAGACATGATGAATCAGGTAATAGGAAATTTGGTGTATAGGTCTTTAGGAGTTAAGTAAAGTTTTCAGTTGATTTGGCAAGGAGTTGGGCTTGTTTTATGTTGCTGCAGATGTAGTTACCAGAAGCTTCAAATTCCTCAGGTGTTCTTGATGTCCCCTCTGTTGGCATTGAGTTTGCCTACCTTTACCCTCTTTAGAAAGATTCTGTTTCTGATGGATCTTTTACTTATCATTCACAGCTATTGAATTGAAAGCTTGTTGGTGTGGTGGCAAAAAATGGGGAAGCAGAAGCATTTTGGAATAATGTAATTTAATCTCAGTGTTTTAGTGGGCCTGTATCCATGAACTATAACCTCACAGTGTTTCTTAGCTCTTCTCTTTTTCCAGATGAGACATGAAAGCTGGGGGGTAAGAGGGACAAGGAGAAGATCTTTGTTTTGACAGATACACTAAGCATATTTCACCATAATTAGTTTTCCCCTCCCACAAGGAGAAGATACATCATTTTTTCTTTTAGCAGGAAAAATAAAAAGAGTTCTTAGAGGTAAAACTCACAAAATTGTGGGCTTTCCATAAACCTGTGACCCCAGGAGTTTTTCACTCTCCCACCTGTCTACCTACGACATCCACAAATTCTTCAAAATTGCTATTTAAGTGCTTCTACCAGTTTATGGTCCAAGAAGCCTCTTATCCAGGTAAGCTGCTCCCAACCATGACTCTCTGGATTCTGCTGCCTTTCTGGTTTGTAGGGTGTGTTTGTGCGTGCCCTCCATTCACTGATGGGTCCCAGACAAGACATTGATTTTATTTTATTTATTTATTTACACAGAATCTTACTCTGTTGTCCAGGTTAGAGTGCCACGGCATCATCATCACTCACAGCAACGTTAACCACCTGAGTTCAAA
Organism: Nycticebus coucang; assembly: GCF_027406575.1. Taxonomy (NCBI): domain Eukaryota; kingdom Metazoa; phylum Chordata; class Mammalia; order Primates; family Lorisidae; genus Nycticebus; species Nycticebus coucang. The sequence goes on along the minus strand of NC_069780.1, from coordinate 59,456,922 downwards.
TGATAGTCCTACCTCAGCCATCACAATGTCCCCCTAATTTTTCTATTTTTGGTAGAGACAGGGTCTTACTCTTGCTCAGGCTGGTCTCAAACTTGTGAGGTCAAGGGTGGCCACCCAGAGTGCTACAATTACAGGCAAGAGCTGCTGTACTTGGCCAAGAGATTGATTTTAAATTTATTCATTTTTTTTCTTTTTAAAAGATTGGGAATGATGATTTCCCAGCTCTCTCATCTTCTATATATTTTTATAACTAGAATTTCTACATAAAATAAATATTTTAAAATGTAAATGTATACATGTATTCCTGTCTTTTATTCTGGATATAAAAAATAGTACTGCTATTCTTATAGGAATAATTCTTTGAGTTTATATATATAGCTGGCAGACTTTTTATTGATTACATAAAAGAAATGTGGAAACAATGTGCAGTTATTCTCTTCTCCAAAACTTCTCAGAAGATTAGGATTTTGACATCAAAGAAGTAAGTCTACCTGAAAAACGTTTAACCCTTTGTCGGAGACATAACCTGCAAATGTTTTCTCCCATTCTGAGGGCTGTTTGCTTGATTTACTTACTGTGTTCTTGGCTGTGCAGAAGCTTTTTATTTTGATCAGGTCCCAGTAGTGTATTTTTAAAGCTGCTTTAATTGCCTGGGAAGTCCTCCTCATAAAATATTTGCCCAGGCCAATTCCTTCAAGAGTTTTCCCTGCACTTTCTGCTAGTATTTTTATAGTTTCATGTCTTAAGTTTAAACCTTTAATCCAGTGAGAGTCTATCTTAGTTAATGGTGAAAGGTGTGGGTCCAATCTCAGTCTTCTACAGGTTGCCAGCCAGTTCACCCAGCACCATTTATTAAATAGGGAATCTTTTCCCCACTGAATATTTTTAATTAGTTTGTCAAAGATCAAATAATGGTAAGTAGCTGGATTCATCTCTTGGTTCTCTATTCTATTCCATACATCTGCCTCTCTGTTTTTGTGCCAGTACCATGCTGTTTTGATCACTATCGACTTATAGTATAATCTGAGGTCTGGTAGTGTGATTCCTCCTGCTTTGCTTTTATTTCTGAGTAATGTCTTGGCTATTCAAGTTTTTTTCTGATTCCATATAAAACAATGTATTATTTTTTCAAGATCTTTAAAGTATGACAATGTAGCTTTAATAGAGATTGCATTAAAATTGTATATTGCTTTGGGTAGTATGGACATTTGACAATGTTGATTCTTCCAAGCCATGAGCATGGTATGTTTTTCCATTTATTAACATCTTCAGCTATTTCTTTTCTTACAGTTTCATATGTCTGAACATAATAACTAAGAAAATGCCATGAAGGCTATGTCAATCAGTTAGATGAAAATATTTCAAATTGTATATAAAACCAGCACACTGTACCCCATGATTACATTAATGTACACAGCTATAATTTAATAAAAATTATATATTTATATATCTTTTTTATATATAAAAAATATATATATATATATATATTCCAAGTCACAAAAGCAGCCTATCATTGTAAAGCAAAACTGTCTTGGGAAGGGATGGTTCAGTTTCTGCAAGATGACTCTGCAGAATACAAGTTTTGTTGGTTTTATTCTCCTTCGGAAGGGCTGGTTGTAGCTTCTAGGATGGATGCTGTTCTCTGCCTCTGAGTTTCTCATAATCTTCTCTGCAAACCCACTAATGGGTGAACCCCAAATGTAGATGAGGTTATAAGAATACCACCACATCATAAGGTGGCTGTTTGTGAGCCTTCTCCTACAAGCGCATTTGTTTTGTGCATGGAGAAGTCCCTTAACCACAAGTCTAGGTTATTGTGGTTAATCACTCCTTTCCTTATTGTGTGATCCCGTCAAGTCATTTGTTTGCTCTTGCTTAATCTACCATTGCTCAGTGGGGGAAACTCCACCTTGTCCACCTACTTGCTGAGGTGTGCTTCTCCCCTCCCGCACCCTAACAGGCTTTAATTGCTATAATGTGAGATTTGCTCCAGACCTGTTGAAATAGAGCTGGAAATAAGCTTGGGCCTTGGATACAAAAAAAAATTTGATCTCTCTAGCATAAGTAAAAAATAAGGGCAGGTAGGATGAGCAAGAACCCACAAAAAAGGCAGCAAAGAGAATGTGAGGGAAAGTAAGGAAGAACCTCATTAGCACCCAAGCAAGGAAACTAAAGCAAAGGAAAATATACATATTGTGTCCAGAATCTGAGGCTCAAGTGTATCTGGAATGAGGCAGTAGTAATCACAGCATTTTTAAATGAGAAATATTGTTCTATACATCACGTCAGACTTCGTAGGACATAGAAGCAAAGTAAATTTTGGAGTGTTTGACATGTCTCAGGATTTGTGAACATAAATATTAACCAAGCTAGCCTTAGCAGTTCCCCAACCTGACAAACCTTAGGCAGGTTTCTTCCACACCATAGGCCTTTGACCCACTTTACTTAAACATTTGTTAAATTTATTTCAGATTTATATGAGGGTACTAGTGACTAGGTTACATTTAAATCTCTTATCCAGAAAGAGTCTATTATTTTAAGTGGTGAGAGGTGCAGGTTTTGTTCAGTTATCTACATGTGACTAATCAGTTCTCCCAGTAACATTTATTAAATAAGGATTCTTTTCCCCAGCATATGCTTTTGCTTGGTTAATTGAAGATCAAATATTGCTATGTGGCTGGGTTCATCTCTCATCTCTTTGTGCCCATATCATGCTGTTTTGATCACTGTAGAAGTATAGTATAATCTGAAGTCTGGTAATATGATGCCTCCAGATTTGTTTTATTTCTTAGAATTGCTTTAGCTATTCACAGTTTTTCTCTGGTTCCATATGAAAGGAGGTACTATTTCTTCAAGTTCTTCAAAGTATGATATTGGTGTTTTAATGAAGATTGCATTAAATCTGTAGATTGCTTTGGATAATATGGACATTTTAGCAATGCTGGTGTTCCCAGCCATGAGTACGGGTATGTTCTTCCATTTGTTAATGTCCTCTGCTATTTCTTTTCTCAGGGTTTCCTAGTATCTCTGTAGAGATCCTTCATGACCTATATTAGGTATATTCTTAGGTATTTTATTTTCTTTAAAGCTACTATGAAGGTTATTGTTTCTTGAATTTGATTCTCAGTTTGACTGCTATTAGAGTATATGAAAGCTACTGATTTTTTGATCATTTATTTAGTATCCTACAATCCTACTGTAGCCCTTGATCACATTCAGGAGTCTCTAGTTGAGTCCCTGGGTTTTTCTAAGTATAAGATCATATCAACAGCAAATGATGGGAGTTGACCTTTTCTGTTCCCATTTTAATATTGATCTCCTAATCTCGCCTGATTGCATTAGTAGGACTTCCAGCACCCTCTTGAATGTCAGTGGTGATAGTAGACTTCCTTGTCTGGTTCCAATTTAAAGTGGAAATGCTTTCAGTTTTACTCTGTTCTGTACAACATTTGCTGTGTGTTTGTTGTAGATAATCTCTATCAGTTTTTAAAATGTCCCCTCTATGTCTATATTCTTAAGTGTTCTTGTCAGAAAAGCATACTGAATTTTGTCAAATGCTTTTTCTGCATCTACTGGGAGAATCTTATGGTCTTTGTTTTGCTTCTGTTTATGTGGTGAATTACATTTATGGATCTACATATGTTGAACCAATCTTGCATCCCTGGGATAAAGCCCACCTGACCATGTTGTATAATTTTTTTAATGTGTAGCTGTATTAAGTTTGCTAGGATTTTAGTGAATATTTTTGCATTGATATTCATTAATGATATTTGTGAACCATCTCACAACCTAATGAAGCATCTTAGAACATTTATGTGGGAAAACTCACAATTGTAAATTCTTTCTTTGCCCCTTTGAAATGCAAATCACCTAGTTTTGCTGGTTTTACAAGCAGAAATGTCTTTCTAAAAGACTTGTGAGCGATTCCATTGAAATAGAATTATTAATAAAGATAAAGCCTGTATTGCCTAGTCTCTGTGAAAGGGTGGGAGTCTACCCCCTATAAACACCAAAAGCTAACCTACAAACAACTTACTTGGTCAACTTGTCCTTTAGCATCCTCTGATACTTTTCCACTTGCTCATCCTACTGCTTAAAATATTTCCTATGTTTTGTTGCACTATAATTAAGTTTAATCTTGAATAAAGTCTGCCTTTCCTGTATAATCTGGGGCAATTCTTCTTTAAATGTAGAGGGTATTATATAGAGCACTGTCTTTAAAAGAGCAAACTTCAAAATACAAAAGTAGATAAAATCTTATAATTATTAAACAATGAAATAAATGTAATTGTAGCGATATATAGATTGTACAATGGAAGTTCAGACAGAGGTTACCAATAATTGGTATGAACAAAGCATAGAGCCTTTTGGAAGTGAAACTCAAGACAAGTCGTAAAGGGTATCCAATTCAGCAGTAGAGAAAGAATAAGCATATATCTACAAGTATTATATGTGGTGAGGATATTAGAATTTTACACTTGTTTGAGATTAATAGGCAAGATTGAAGTTGATTCAATTGAGGTTGAAAAGATCACAGGGACATATCATGTAGGTGGTGTGGAGACTAAATCTGGAGAAGAAACATAAGAAACGAGGTGACTAGTCAGAAGTTCCCAAGAAGTAATATAAGCCTTAACTAGGGAAATGTCAGTGTAGATGGAAATTTATGGTTAAAGCCAAATGATATACAAGAGAATTTCTGCACTGCGTTAATTTAATGAATTTGGGCAGTAAGAAGGTAGGGGAACAAGGCCAAGACATTTCATTCTCCTTTTCAGGCACTTCTTTTTAGTGCCTGGTAAATGACCATGTTGTGAAGAGCTCTGTCACTGCCCTGTCTTTTCTATCTGCTTGGCTGCCATTCCAGTGGTCTCAGACATCATCTACCTGTTTTATACCAGAAAGCCTGAAGGCTGAAATAAACATGGAAAAACAGTGACGTCACCAAGAAGAAATTTTAGATTAATGATTGCCTAGATGAGGAATGCTAAGCCATAGACTTAAGACAATGTCATCTAGATTAAAAAAAAAAATGTACATCTATGTACATTCTAAGAGTAAAAATAGGTAGCAGTATTTGGTGTTGGAGAAAAGGATTTAAAAAATTATATTTATTAAATACCTATAATTTACTTGGAAAATTCTAAACTCATGGCATCTCACCAATATTCAAGGATGTTATTACTATGCTGATATTAAGGCTTGCAAATGGAGATACAGAGAGTCACATAGTTGATTTTGAATCTCCAGTAGTCCTCACACTAACTGTGAAACTTTGGGTAAACCACTTAATCTCTTTGATGCCACGGGCTTTTTCCTCGGCTCTATTTTATATCATTTCCTTTTTCTATACCTCTAGAGTTTCTTTTTCTGTTAATATGAGCTCTGGGCATAAAAAAAAGAAGATGTGCACTTAGAAAATTTGACCTGGCAGCTTAAGTAATTTGCCCAAGGTCATTCAGTGAATCAGTGTTAGATATAAGGGTAGGAGCTATAATTCCTACTTCAATTTCCTGCCTGAACCATTAGATAGCTCCATCTGTTTTGATTCCATCCTTAATATGAAGTCATATTTCTGTCTTTTAATAGAAATTAACTGATCTACTGGCTAAAAGTGGAGTGTAGAAAAGAATTTTCATAGCTTTAAATGTATTATTATTCTTCACAACTATAATATTGAAGGTAGTCTTATTAAATATTTAAATAATTTCAAAAAGTCTTTCTAATTCCAGGATTTAATTATACCTGTAACGAAAGTTCTCATTTATATGAGTATCAAATGAACCTTTATGCTAAACATTAAGTTAGGCATTTGATATTTTGATAGTATGTCATGGCAACATTTTGAAATGATGAAGTATTCAATAATACCTGCTTAAGTTAAAAGTAACAGTACATTAATTTGATCAGATTAATGTTAGTACAACGCACAATGATACTTTGATAATGACTGGCTACTTTTTTAATTGTTAACCAGAATATTATTATGTAGTAAATGAATTGGATAGTCTCTATAATGTCACCATTCATTATTAGTTCAGTTAATCAAATGTGTGTCATACAAACCATTAATAACTTGATAATTCACCTTTCTGGGATTTATCTAATCTTTTCAAGACAATACAATCCAAGATAAATTTATACATTTAAATGTTTCAGGTCTGTGATACATATTTCCCGTGACTAGGCAAAAACAATTTCTGTATTTTATTTTAGAGTGTTAGATTAGGATGTTTCCTAGGTATTTGAAAGCTTAAAAATATTATATGAAGGTTTGTATTACTGACATTTACTACTTCAATCTAAATTATACAGATTTACTATAAGACTTTTTGATAATTCTGTCCAGTCACAACTCCATGTGGTATATTTAGGTCATCCAAATAAATTGAACTCTGTCTTCAAATTGCTTATTCACATCTCCTGTCCCACACAAACTCTGCATCATTATTTTATGTGTCAGTTGCCTTTAATTGCTAAACAAACCATGGTGGGTAAATGCAACTTCCCAAGGGGGAAAAAAAAGATTTACATTGTTTTTCAACAACAAACTTCAGACTGGCCAATGGAATCTTACTTCATTTGGATACTTAAGTCTAGTAAGGAGATTGATATATGAGACCCAATCTAGAGATTTGGGTATTATCCGTGTAGAGCTGGTATCAATACATCATCAACCTTTTAGTTTTTATAGTAAAAAGTATATTTCAGGCACCTGCTAATAATCATTTCTCTTAAGAGGATCCAACTGTGAAGACATAACTTTTTGCTATAAATATATGTTCTCTTTTCAAAGTGTAAACCCAGTTTGTCTGCAAATCTGCCTCTCTGGATTACTATATTTAATACTCACATGTGCAGATTACTAAATCTATCTCAAGAGCCCACCACTTAACCACATTTAAAATGAAGGTCCATGTCTGCATACAATATCAATGATGAGCATGAACATTTTTTCTTAAAATAATACTATGTTCCATATGTTTTCTACATAACATGAAATAGGTACAGATTTTCTAACTCTATAATTTATAAAAATTAGCACTTAATAATCATAAAAATGCTGAAAGGTGTAAAAAGTTTGCTTTATGTAGAATTATTTAAGTAGAAAAGCAGAAACAAGAGTTTAATGTAGAAATTAGGAGTTAAAAATACAGAGGGTGTCCAAAAAGTGTATACACATTATAAGAGCATTTTATCTTATTTTTTCTTATCTTATCTTATCTCATCTTACCTTATATTCTTTAAGCATTTCTTGTAATTGCAGAAGTCAAACATGACTTGTGATCATCTTTGAGAGATTGAGAGAAAGGGAAAGAGAGAGAGAATTACCATTTTAATACAGTTTTTTTTTTCCTTTCTTAAAACATGTATACCTTTTTTTGGTATCCTTTATATATCATTACCACAGGTTATTGAAGAGACTTTAACATTACTGTCTCAGCCATTTAAATTGACTGAACAGTTCTTTCATTTCCAAAACTTTATCTACCATGAGATAAGAACATATAGTTTAGATTGGAATTTGATTTTAAAATAGTAAAATCAGAATTAGAGCTCTAGAGTCTAAATTAAAATCATCATATCTTTAAGAATACTTGTTCAATGATGACTAAATGTTTTCAGGTAGATCCCAGATATACTGAAGTAGAATCTTTACTGATGAGGTGTGAGGATCTGCATTTTTAACAAGTTCACCAAATGATCATGATTCGTGATAGATTTGAGAATGACCATTCTGGAGATGTCCATTATAGTATGTTTCACTAAATTCATAGTGCAGCGAATTTAATGGTACTCACAAAGACAAATCTTGAAGTGTATCAGTTAATTTTTTGTTTATTCTATGGTCAGACCTGATGATGTTCATTGTTTCTTCATCAACAAATTATTGAGTAATACTTATTCATTGCACATCATGAGCACAACAAGGGTTTAGACATAGTGTTATAAAAGTAAGCAAAACATGCACATTTTCTGTTTTCATGTAAGTTACATTTTAATGGTAAAAAGAAGAGTACAGGTAATAAATATGTACAAAAATAACTAGTTTTTGATAGACAGCACTAAGAGTTATAAGGGAACATCAAAAATATAAAATTATATTTATATATAGGTATGAATATAAATATTTATATATATATATGGCTTTTCTAAAATAGCAAACGTGTCTAATAGATAGTCCTATTTTCTTAGGCTGATCACAATAACCCAGCAATCTTCCTGATCCCTAAACATTGCTCCCAATCTCAAGAAAAAAAAGATACATTTATGGGAGAATGATTAAGGGATAACTCTACGTTGGCAAAAATAGGGAAAAAAATGATTAATGTAAGTACCACACAAAGAAGCAAATGATATGAGTTTATATCCCAGCACCATACTTTATACGTTTTGAGATTTGAGATTGGTCAGTAAATATGTTTTTGAGCCTCAGGTTCTTCATCTGAAAAATGAAAACAACACTCAGTTCTGTGTAGCTCCGGAGTACACCTTGCATAACTTATTTTAAGCCAAAAACACAGTTCATTAAAGATAAAACTGCTTTCCTGTAACTCCAATTCTACCTCATCATCATATAATTTATCATCAGACAATAAAATGTTTTGAGAAGGGACACAGGGAAAGGACTTTCCAGGGGGCTGGGAGCAAGATCTGGCCTGCTGAATGAGGAAGTCTGGAGGGTCATAGGAACATTCATCAGTTAGATCAGCACTTGGAAATTCTAGCCACAAGAGTAAAAAGAAAGTGGGTATGAGATTACCTAGGTATTCAGTGACTAAAAGACAAGGCCTGGAAGCACAGAGGGACCAATGAAAGAGTTACAGACGATTTCAAATGGGGAGACAGAGGATATTTATTCCTGGACACTGCCTTGGTCTCGCTGTCTCTTCTCACGTGTGAGAGGGACCCACTTCCAACTCCCTTTGGAAGTGCTCTAAGCTTTCTCTTTGTTATTAAATACAGTTTCTGTTTGCTTTACTAAAGCCTGTGCACAGTCACTTTTGCCTCTATCAGGCTGCCTGTGCTGCTCCAGGTTGGCTTTCAGTTTCTACACACATTTGCTTTCTATTCATCTGAACCTCATTTGAACTTTCTAGTTTCACTGAATAATCAAAGCAGGTCAACTGAGTTTGGAGAACCAGGACCCTGAACCCCAAATTTCCTTAATCTTTTCTATAATTTTCTCCCTCTATTTCCTTGTCTACCTCTTGTAATCCCTATTCTTACCTAGGACGTAAGACTCTTTGGAGTGTGAAGTCATAGCTGTCCAATGGTATTGTGTCTACGCTTCCTCCATGATTTTATTACCATTATTTATTCCCTCTGGCTTTCAGTAAACTGTAGTCACAGCCTCACATTTAGTTTTAATTTATTTTATACTGGGTCTCCTGGCTTCTGGCATTTGTTGCTCTGTAAGGTGACTATATGTCTGTTTTTCTCTGGACTGCTGGTTGATGTTGCTTAAATAATTAATCATGTACCATTTCCTTCCCACAAGTTTCCCAGTTTTGATAATAAATGGTCATCTGCTCATTTGAATATTCTGCCTGATTTTTTGGAGCCATGTCAACTGGTAGCTTTTCAGGTCCTCTCTGCATGGACCTTTCCCAACACTATTTCAACTAAACTACTCCAGAGGATGCTTATGGCTCATCATTTTTCAGGGACCAATAGCAAATGATTACTTTTTTTTTTTTTTTTTTTTTGGTTTTTGGCCGGGGCTGGATTTGAACCCGCCACCTCCGGCATGTGGGACTGGCGCCCTATCCCTTGAGCCACAGGCGCAGCCCCGCCAATAGCAAATGAGATACAGGTTCTCTTAACTCCATTTGAAGCAAACCCTGCCTGGGGCTGTACTGGTCCTTACTGCCTATGGACAGAGTGACTGATACACCTCACCTGTTTTTTTTAAACTTATATCAAGAAATAATTTATTTCTTCTCTGTACATTGCCTATAATATTCTTTCCACTACTGCTTGGTAAAGAAAGGAAGAGATTGACTCTTTAAATTAAAAAAAATAAATAAATAAATTGCAAAAGCCCTAAGCCTTGATTCCTTTCAGTTTTGCTTTTGATATGCAGAAACAGGCCTTCAGAATTCTAAAACCTTTTCTCTCTCAAAAAGATAGGTCCTTGCAAATCAAAACCCAACTTTTCAAGAGTACTTAGAGACTTAGAAGTGTATAATTTGACTGTATTCTCTATATGTAGCTACATCATTCCCTCTCTGAAGCAATAATCCCAGAACACCTTACCTGAAGTTTTTACCAGGACCACAGGCAATAGATCAAAAGGATACATATTTTTGAATGTGTATATGTATTATTTTTTTCTAACACATCAGATAAAGATCAAGTAAAATAATATGTTTGAAAATATAGTTTACAAAAAGTGGTCATGAGTGATTAAACAACAGAATTCTGAGCCATCATTATCAGTGAAGTGTTATTTGATTTATTAGAAAGGACATGCTGTGAAGCTAGGTAAGACACGGTTATTATTTTCAGCCCTTACACTAATAAAAACATGCTTCCAGCCAAGGAAGGTTTAAAAATATTGCTCGTATTCCCCTAAAATCATAAGGTAAGCTTCCGAAGTCAGAATGCAACCAGCAGTTAGAATTCCATCAATCACTGATTCAGAAGGTTCAGTTAGAGACAGGCTAACAAATACAGCCTCACTATTATGTAGTAGAATAGAATGCCAGAATTAGCAGAATATGTTGAAGAGAAACAAAGCTATCTGTAGAAGATAATTGATTAAGGTATAGTGTTTTAAAGACTGTGCTTTGACCCAATGCATAAGCAAAGACTAAGACTCAACACAATCAGTCCAGATTGCAAAACACAAGAATTTTGTTTGAATTGTCATGAAAGAATGTTCAAATAATTGAAAAAGACACATGAAGAAAAATATTAGAAATAAATTATTCAGATAGTTACACTGAAACATTTTGGAGGAAAATTGGAGCATGATGGAACATGGTACCAGAACCTACTATATGTCTTTTTTATTAGAGGAAAATATATTTAGAAATGTGTGTTTCTAGTTTCAAATAGTGGATTCAGTTATTACAAATATATTCTTTTGCAGTTTTAATAAAGATTTATAACTTTCAGCTAATACACATATTATGCATTGATATTTAGGTAAAGACGTTCTATCTGACTCTAAAGATTTTCTCAACTAACATAGTGCAAATCAGTTAATTAACGATTATCTATTTATAGTCAGTTTTGGATCTCTGCCCTGTCCTCTTGAAATTATGAAGTACAAAAAAATTTAAAATAATAATATAGAATACATAAAAGATAATCATATTAAAGTATTTCAACATGACCTATGTAATGTTACAAATTTCCTTGCTACTCCCACTTCACAGAATTCTGTCTAGAACAGTAATACGGCACAAACCTTGTCAGAGAAAAATCCATTGAATGTGAGAGAGGAAAGCATTCTTCATTATTCCCTACAGAATCCCTGCATTTTCAGGATCCTTCCATGATGAAGCTTTGAATAGACTATCTCGCTTCTTGAACTCTTGGCCTCATATGCTGTAAGTGGAAAAAGTATTAGTACATCAATATTTTATTGAAATCCTATAATAAGCAACATATGCATTACATTTCTTGAATATGAAAGACACCATTTTAGTAACAAGAATTAGCACTCTAGTGGATATGAGATGACATTTGACTCTTTGGGTCATTCTTTATAAATCAAAATTTATTTACTAATAGTCGAGTAGAAGAATGTGGGCAAAAGATCAATAAATAATGTGCTCTGCTCTGGCTATAGGAGACACAAATAGGATTTAATCAATTGTAATGAAGTTTACTTTTCTAATATATTCTAATTTGTTTTTTAAAAGCAATACCTGAAATATTAATGGTAACAGGGTGGCAAGGGCTGTGAAGAGTTGAAGTACCTTCCCCGGGAGTGACTGTGCATATGGACTACTGCAGATGGCAGAGATGATGCTATTAAAACACACACACACACACACACACACGTACACACACAACAAGGCTTGGCAAATTGGTTTTGCATAATTATTGGTTTCATAATTATGTAGGTATCATCCAGGCATGATAATAACCATTTCCTATCAATTATTTTCAGTTTGCAGGAACAAGCTCAAATCCTAGTTCCTTTAATATATTTGATTTGTTTTGTCTCTTCTGACCTCTAGTGATCACTCTGATCTTTAAACTCCAATATTTTATTACCGCACCATTTGCTTTATATTTTTACATTGCTTATTTTTGAACTTAATAGCATCATGGAGGTTTGTATTATTTCCCCAGCATAACCAAAATCATTTTGAAACCAGTGACTATTTCCTAATGTTTCCTTTTATCCTAAAAAGCACTTTGAATAATGAGTGTTATATAGAAGTTGCACAATAAACATGCAATAGAAATGACTGGAACATACCATACAAAAAATATATGGCTAGAAGTTCAAAGAACAAAAGGTTATAGACTATAGTTCCTCATATGTTATTGAGAAATATTCTTGACCTTTATGGGCAAGACAATTATCTCTTTAATTAGTATTAACAAGAGAAATAGCATTAGAACAACTGTGTCAACTTCGTAATTTCTTCAATGCTCAAAATCCTTCTGCACTATATTAATTTTGGAATCTTTGCAATTGCATAAGTAGCATGTGATAAAAAATCATTTATTTTGTCTCTAGGTCTAGTGCTAGGTGTTAGGCATTCAATGGTATATTGATGCTGAGGAAAAGGCCCCTGAACTTGTCAAATAGGTTCTTGGCTTTGTGCAGGAAAGAATACAAAGGTGAGCCAACTAGGGACAAGAATCTCCTCTCCTGAGCAGAAGGGAGACTCTTTATGGAGCAATGGTAATGGTTTTAAATACTCAGAAACTCTGCTGGACAATACTGTACGTGACCAGTACTGTCTCACGGTCCAGCCATAAAGGTTATTCATAAAGTGCTATCACAGAAAAATAAGCACTAAAAGTTTGTAAAATACATGGCTTAGTAAGTCATCAATTTTCAGAGGTCCTGGGCCAGTGAATTGCTATAACGTTGTTGTTCAGGGTGGTTAGGGTCTGGTATCAATCAAAATGGCAGCACTCAAGCTCAAGAACCTTACTTTTCTGCCTTATCCCTATGTCAGTATGAAATGGGCATACCTTACGCCCTGTGATTCTTACAGTTTAGTGAGGAAAGGAGGTCTTGAACTAACAATTGCTGTGAGTGTTTTGTATAACATGTTAAGTGAAAGAAATATCAGGGGATCAATATCAGGTTTTTTTGGTCTAAGAATGTCCCTATGAGAAATGTTTGACGTCTGACTTGAAGAAACAGATGGAGCTAGGCAAAATTATAGAAAGGAAAATAATATGCAAAGGAAGAAAAAGATTGTACGGGATGTAGAATAAGTGAAAGGTGAGTGTAAACTGGAGCTTAGTGCAAAGGAGGAGAATGTGAGATAAAATAAAACAAATTATTGGTCGTAGAGTAGTCCGGTTGGATTCTTTTTACATTTCAAACTGAGATAACTGTAAGGGACAGCGTTAAGATGATTATGTTCCAGGTTATCTTCCAGGTCTTCATGAACAGACTTTGTTAAAAAAGATTTTTATGCCTTCCTTATTCATTCATCCTTTTTCACACACATGGCCTGTAACTCTACTGGAAATCTTTTCTTTCAGAAATGTTTTTCTTTTAAAGATGATCATAGTTGGTAGTATTGTCCCATCTGAACAATAGGCAAGAACAATAGTGAAATGTGTTTTCCTATGCCCTCTGGTTTTAGCAGCCTTGGCCTCTGCTCCTTTGATATCCAGTATTCTGTTGAATGGCACATCCAAGGTACGTGGGACTTCATCCATAGTGGAGAATTGGGACAGCTCAAAGTTGTAAGTCTTTCAAATATTGATAATATAAGGATGAAACATAAAGGCTGCTGTAACTTTGGGGCAAGTTTTGCTCATGTCCTTATGCTCAAACCTTCTCTCTTCATAAAGTTAAACCACCATTTAGCTATACTTGAAAAATCATCTTTTTTTTTTTTCTCATGTAATCCTTATACCAACATGTTGTATTATCTTGGTTGCAACAGAGATCCCAATTTTACATTGTTCCAGAACCCAGGTCTTCACTTCCAAGTCCATGTCCAGCCACTTTGGAGGTTTCTCTTGTATTGTCTTCCTCTGTCTTGGCATCTGATGAAGTTTTTCTTCCTATTTCCCCCATAGTATGATGATCTTCTCTGTTGGAGGAGGTCTAAACTGTCTTTCATTAACTCTGTTGCCATGATCTTTAGCATATTTAATAACAGCTTAAATTTTGCAGCACACAAAAATTGTTTCAACATTTCCAAGGGATTTTCCAACAATTTTCATAAAAGTGTCAGCTAGATTGCTACCTCCCACCTAAAGCGTACAATGAGAAATGTGCTGTTCTTTATTGGTTCAAAATGCTTTCTTTGCAAGTTCATCATAAGTTCAACAAAAATGATTACCATATTCCAGGGTATTATTTTGCATATAAATATCATTATTGCTTTATAAAGTTACACTTTTAAGACTTAAGCATGGATAAAAGAATTTAAAACAGTTATATAGATATGGAATTAGTACTATCCATCTATAATGTGCATCCTTATTTTCTTTCAAAAATTTGGGTTAAAAAGTATGCATACACATGGCCAAAATATGGTAAGAGAGAACTGATGCCTTGAAATAATTTGCGAAATAGCAATGCAGCGTATGCGGATCAAGACCCAGATGCTAGAGTGAAATCCTAGGTAATACAGCCCTACATGTAAAAAATGCACAATTATACTGGTGCCACAAGTATCTTCACTGAGAGTGGCTACGTCTAAAGAATGATTATAGAACAGAGATTTCATCCTGACAAAAAAGTTGGGCCTTTCTACTCTCCTGTTGATCAGAAATTCAATGTGGGGGCGGCTCCTGTGGCTCAGTGAGTAGGGCGCCGGCCCCATATGCCGAGGGTGGCGGGTTCAAACCCAGCCCCGGCCAAACTGCAACAAAAAAAAAATAGCCAGGTGTTGTGGCGGGCGCCTGTAGTCCCAGCTGCTTGGGAGGCTGAGTCAAGAGAATCGCGTAAGCCCAAGAGTTAGAGGTTGCTGTGAGCCATGTGAGGCCACGGCACTCTACCGGAGGGCAGTACAATGAGACTCTGTCTCTACAAAAAAAAAGAAATTCAATGTGGGAAGCCCAGGGAGGAAGTGATTTGAACAATGAAATGACCTTCAGTCAGGACAATTCTTATATTGGGCTGAAAGAGCTTTCTGCAGGAAGTATTCATAGATGGCATGAATTTCCAAAAGTCATTCTGGATGGCACATAGAAGTGTCCATCACTGTCTACTCCGTCTTGAGCACCTGTGACCTACTTGGCTTATAGAATATGCTCATCCAAGATGAGGGTAATTCTTTCAGGTTTCTGGTAGCACTTTTCTTCTGGAGGAAATTTGTGTTAGTAGGATGAATGGCTACTTCTGTCATCTAAGTTTCAAGTGTGTGACTCACCTCATTATCACTATCCTCTATGGTCTATGCTGTAGTCCTCTCACCCTGCGAAAGTACTTCTGTTGGTCTTGATGCCTTTAGGCATAGTACAGACCCCATCTCTGAAGGGTCATATCTATCCATTGCACATATCTCAACCTGTGGCCACTGCTCGTGCTCACTTATTACCAAAATGAGGCAAAAGAGTACCAATGGATGTGGATTAGATTATTTCTGTGCCAAGTGTAGCTCTTCGTGCCCAGGCTGAGTAAGAGGAACCTTAAGAGAAGCCTTCCAAAACAGAAGAGTCATTTATCTCTGCCACAATAATGAAACACACAAGAAAGCTGAGACACCGAGAAATAGTAGTAGCTTCTATTTCAATGGAACTCTTGCTATGTCTCTTTGTGAAAGCCTCCCCCCTGTGAGAACTGCAATCTCTAGACTCACGTAGTTCATAGTTGAAGAAATGGGAACCACGAATGTCATAAGTGGGTCACCTGGAGCCATAGTTACTCATGCCACTTGGTTTCCAGACTTTCGGATTTCACATATTGGGATCATTGCATCATTTAAAGGTCATTGATTTGACATGTGCAATTCATCCTGACAAACTAAATGGCAAACTATCTTCATAAGACCCACAGATTCTAGGTTGAATAGAATATTATCAAACCAGAGGGCTACATGGTGATGGATCTATACCCACACCTTCTTGGCCAAAAAATGGAAACTTGGTTCTCATGTGATATTTTGTGGCATGGGTGCTGATGGAGCAAACACTCTGTAAACCCCAATTGTGAGGCTAACTGAAGATCTGCTGGCAAGAAGAAACCCAAATCCCAAAATACATGTTTGTTACCTTCAAAATAATTTTCTTCCCCTTCCCTGGTAATAGGTCTTTCAACTTGCCACCATGTGGCCAGTTAGTCTCTGTGAAAGTTAATGCCATTGTAGAGAATCATCTTTAGTCTCTTTCTGGCATGTAGACAGTATAAACAGCATAAATTCATCAGCTTTAATAGGAGGGAACCCTTGCTCTTAAATTTATCTGCAGCTTTTGTTTCTGCCACCATGAATTCTCTGTTCATGCATATGTTGTGAAGGCACTTACGTGACTGGTCACACCAGAACTGGCTTATGTTCACTGGCCATAAATATATATATATATATATATGGGACGTTACCAGTATAAGTTATCAGGCAATCCAAGGATCTGGTTATTTTGTGCCCTTTCCTACTCATTTATCTACATATCTCTACCCCAAACTTTCAAATTCCTTTAATATTTCTCTTTCCTGGCCTCTGAAAAACCAGATAAACCATTTATCACTGTGAATCCATGATTTTGAGGCACTTCTTTTTCCACACAATGTGGATGACCAAAGTATCACCCCAAACTCTCACTATTACGAGAATTTTTCTTTTTCTTTCTTTTTTTTTTTTTTTTGCAGTTTTTGGCCGGGGCTGGGTTTGAACCTGCCACCTCCCATATGAGGCCGGCGCCCTACTCCTTTGAGCCACAGACACCACCCCCGAGAATTTTTCTTTATCAATGTTTTTCAAAGCCACTCCTGAGTGGGGCAGTAATGTACTCACCGTCTATTTTTCAGGTGACCTTTCTGTAATCCAATCTCACATATTTTCTTCTATTCCCATTGCATCAGAAGATATCTCCCATAGAGATCTTCATATCAGCTAAATAATCAGCTCTGTTACAACGAAGGTAGATCATGTGGGATTCTGGATCAACTATTTATGTAGATTACTCATGCCTTGTGGCCTTGTGCTGTGATTTCTATTGTTACTGTTTCTTTCTAGTTCAGTCTTCCAGTTTCTCTGTTGAAAGAGGCCATAAGCCTGGATACCTACTGTTCTTGACCGGGGAAGGGGAGAATTAAGTTTAAGAATTAAGTCAGACTCAGTGAGCAGGGCGCCGGCCCCATATACCGAGGGTGGTGGGTTCAAACCCAACCCCGGCCAAACTGCAACAAAAAAAAAATAGCTGGGCGTTGTGGCGGGCGCCTGTAGTCCCAGCTACTCGGGAGGCTGAGTCAGGAGAATCGCCTAGGCCCAGGAGTTGGAGGTTGCTGTGACCTGTGTGACGCCACGGCACTCTACCGAGGGCAATAAAGTGAAACTCTTGTCTCTACAAAAAAAAAAAAAAAAAAAAAGAATTAAGTCAGACAAATGACACATAAATGAGGAGGTGAAACCAAAATGCATGTAACAGAAGAAATATAGTACTTAACAGGTCCTAGAGAGGTTAGGAGTGGGAGGCAGATACATTCCTATGGGTTGTCTGGGAATTTATTCACATTACTCCCCTATTGACTATCAGGCTTTATTACGGTCAGCAATAGTGAACTGGGTTATATTTTGGGA
The DNA here is from genome assembly GCF_027406575.1 of Nycticebus coucang. NCBI lineage: Eukaryota > Metazoa > Chordata > Mammalia > Primates > Lorisidae > Nycticebus > Nycticebus coucang. The sequence goes on along the minus strand of NC_069780.1, from coordinate 59,439,019 downwards.
CAGATAGATAAAAAACAAGCAGGCTATATTGCAAAGGACCACATTGTGAAGGAATGTTTTAAATAGGCCAAAGATGATAGGGCATGACTAGGTTTCATACAACTTATGAGGCCAGACAATTAAGTTCACAAACTCATCCTAGAAAAAGTGCTGCATACTTCATTGCTGAATATCACTACAGTCACCTTCACAGTACTCCCTTTGGCCACCTGGTGAGTATAGTGATACTCAGCAATGAGGTATTTAGCACTCTTTCTAGGATGAGTTCACAAACTTAATTTTCTGACCTCATATGTCAGGCCTAAAAATGGATACACCAACGATACTACATAAACTTATGTCACTCTGCTTATGCCTGATTCTGTATGTAGAAATCCCAGCTTATAAAATAGATTTCTCTTGGTCCTGGACACTCTTACAAAATAATTCAGTTTATGGCAATCCATTTTGGCTGCATAGTCATTTAAGATTTTATTAGTAGTCATTTCTGAGGACCTAGAAACACATCAGAATCTTCTCTCTTTTAAGGTTTATAATATTGCATTGTAGATGGCATAGTGTTGTTCCTGATACATAGAAGTCCAATTTATTTTATTTTTTTAATCCCCATTTGTGCCTTTTTAAAAATTAAATGATAAACATATAGATAATGTATATATTAATGCATTTATGGGGTACAATGTGCTGATTTCAAATAGAATTAGGAACACTTACATCAGACTGGTTAATATATACCTCATCTTGTTTACTTAATTATTGTGTTAAGACATTTATACTCTATAATAATAGATCTGACATGTACCCTTGCATTATGGTGTGATCCCACCATTCACTCTCCCTCAATCTGATTTCCCCCCTCCCCTCCAATCCCTTTCTCCTCCCTCCTTCATCCTGGGCCATAGTTGTGATCTATTCTTCATATGAAAGTGTGAGTGATTGTGTAAATTGGTTTCATAATAGTACTGAATATATTGGATATTTTTTCCTCCATTCTTGAGATACTTTATTGGGTAGGTTATGTTCCACCTCCATCCATGTAAATGTAAAAGAGGTAAAGTCTCCATCTTTTTTTGAGGCTGCATAATATTCCATAGTATACGTATAAAGCAATTTATTAATCCATTCATGGGTCGATGGGTACTTGGGCTTCTTCCATAACTTGGCTATTATGAATTGAGCTGCAATGAACAATCTGGTGCAAATATCTTTGTTACGAAGTGATTTTTGGTCTTTTGGATATGGAGAATACTCAAGGATCTAAAAGTAGACCTGTCGTTTGATACTGCAATTACTCTACTAGGTGTATATCCAAAAGACCAAAAATCACTTTATAACATAGAAGTCTGATTTAAATTTTTCTATTAAGCTAGTGAGAAACTCTACAGAGGATCTTTTCCCACTATTCACGCTTCTAATACCACAGGGTCTGCTGATCCACATGGCGCAAAAGGCAATGCTGCCTGTCGCACAGAATGGTAATATATACTTGTATCATCTCTTATGTAGTTCATAGCAATACCAGCAGGGGTGGAATGTGCTGATCAGAACCCAAAGGGGTCTGCCTGACATTGTGCTGAAAAAAGTGCCACGTACAGTAACAAATCCTTTATTTTGGAAGAGATGTCCTCTAGGCTTCAGAATTCTGAACTCATCTAAACATTTTACTATGTTGCAGACTCTGAATTTCAGCAGGGTTAATTCCCCTTTTCTGGAGCTCATATTTTAACCAAGGACTCCAATGTACACAGTGTTTCTTGTTCATCCAGTCTAATGGCATAATGTCATAATTATAGTACAACTTGTGAGATGTCCTTCGAGATTTCCAACAGGGCCAGTTCTCTTCAAAATACATTAGAAGAAACAGCAGGAGAATTAACATAGTCCTGGGGAAAGACTATAACAATATACTGTTGCCCAGACTGAACCAAGTTCTGAAAATTATACTTTCACTTACTCAATGATCATGTAAGATGTACTTGAGGCCATTTCCATCTGTTTAGCCAAGAATTTTTTTTTTTTTCTTTTAGATTGAGTCTACTTCTGTCACCCTGGGTAGAGTGCCAGGGCATTGTCATTGGTCACAGCAACCTCAGACTCCTGGGTTCAAGTGATCCTCTTGCCTCAGCCTCCCTCATAGTTGGGACTATAGGCAGGTGCCACTATGCTCAACCAATTTTTTTTTTCTATATTTAGTAGATAGGGTCTTACTCTTGCTCAGGCTGGTCTTGACCTCCTGAGCTCAAGCAACCCACCACCCTGACTTCCCAGAGTGTTAGGATTAGAGGTGGAAGTCACTGCATCCAGTTGCAAAGATTCTTTATGTGGCACAACCATTCTAATTGGGGCCACTATTTCACTGATGTTGCAGTAGTCCATTATATATTCTAGAATTCCTCTGTTTTTTATGTGGAACCAAACTGGTACATTAAATGGAGCTATGATCAGGCTTATAACCTCTGCATTCCTTAGTTCTTCTTCCCTAGTAAGGGAAGAAACCCATGAGTTTCTTAGAAAAGTTAGTTTCCCTCTCACCAGCAGATTCCTTTTTGATCTGGTGAATGGCATAACATCAGTGCCCCTGTGGGGAATATAGTTCTCTGGCTGGTTTTTGCCTCTGTACTAAGTAGCCATCCTAGCATGACTATGTCTGAATTTTTTTATTGTGTCTCAAATCCTTTAATACTTTTACATATGTCATTTCAGTTCTGGCATTTCTTCATTCATCAGAGACCATCATTTTCCATGTTTCTAGGAACCATTCTAGATGCATGTCCACACCCTTCCTTGGTGTTAGGCAGGGTGTTAAATCCCCTCTCCCCAGAGAGTAATTCCAAATTAATAAAAGTCTTTTATTTAACCACGTGTTCTGTTGCTTGGTCAAATGCCTTCAGAATGTGATCCCATGCATAAGCTTTCAAATCTTGTTTGTAAATTTCTAGTAGTTCCAATAGCTTCCTTGAAAGTATAGCCTATTTCCTCCCTTATCAGGCCTGGCTTTGGCCCTAGGCAGATTATCCATGACTCAAACGTAATGGAGAAGAGAGACAGCAATGGCACATCACTGAGGAAGTGTGTCTTGTCTAATGGAGAAGACCTGCGCTGTCTTCAAGCAGTGGGGTGGTACTAGTTCAAGATTGTGAAGAAGGAGCTCATTTGCAGTCACAGAAGAATCTAGAAAACTGTGGAATATACAAAGATATCTTCATCTCAAACAAGAGTCTTGACTTTGGTATAACTATCTGCCTAATTCTGAGAATTTAAACTATGGATCTCAGCTATTCTTAAAATTAAATCTGTCCCTTAGACCTGAATCCTGACTTTCTATGGGCTGTTGGAACAAGAGATGAGATCCTCATTATGTATTACCATGGAAGTGCTCTGGATCTCATACTTAGCTTTTAATTTTTAATTAATCACTTATATATTTAAACTCTTAAATTTTCAATGAAGGCTAACAGCAGATATATAATCCCACTGTCCTTATAGTACTATTTCTAATTTTTTGCTCCATGTTTCTCAAATATCAGATATATGCATTATCTCATGGCACTAGTTCCCAGGTGGATTTCATTCCAGTTTCTCCCCAGTAAGAATCTTAACAGTTGTACCCCTGTCTTGTGCCAGATTTTTTTTTTCTTTACTACCCTTGGTGAAGTTATACTTGCTGCTAGCTGATAACAGGTGACCCAGCTCAAAAAACCCACCCTTGTGTATGTGTCCTCAGACCCATCACACCAAATTTGACAGATTAAGTTTCTTTCTTTCTTTTTTTTTTTTTTTTAAGACAGAATCTCATTTTGTTGGCCTTGGTATAGGGCCATAGCGTCATAGTTCACAGCAACCTTCAGCTCTTGGACTTAGGTGATTCTTTTGCCTCAGCCTCCTGAGTAGCTGGGACTACAGGCAACCGCCACAACACTCAGCTATTTTTTGTTGCAGTTTGGCCGGGGCTGGGTTTGAACCCACCACCCTCTATATATGGGCCGGTGCCCTACTAACTAAGCCAAAGGCGCTGCCCCAGATTAAGTTTCTTGCACAAACAACTTTAACATATTTCTGAGTGTACTGAGGGTTATTAGGGAGTGCTCGTGACACTGACACTTGTGGGTACATGAGAGTGGAAGGAGGAGCTGGGCCATGACACAGCCTCTGTGGATACCCAGCCAGCTCTGTGAGCTCTGTTATCTGGTAGGGGATAACCTCACAGAATTGATCCAAGTAGGGTCGATGAGGCTTGATCTTTATACCCCAATGTTGATCAGTCATTAGCTTTGGGTTTCCCTGATACAGCTTTCTTTCCTGGAGGTTCACCATAGCTATGAGAGTTGTGGAGGTTTTTGTTTGCTTGTTTGTTTTTGTTTCTTGCCATAATGTTCATAGCAGCTGAAAGAATAAGTTCTTTCCTGAAGGAGATTTGGAGGGCACATCACATGTCTGCTACAATTTAGAAGTTGAAAAGTAAAAAAAAAGATCATGAAACACAATCCTAATGGATTGAAATAAAGAAGATCTTCATAGATTGGAGGTCAAGTGAGACTGAAGAACAATATGGTGTGTGTAATAGAGCAAGCTAATAGACCATGCAATACATTTTATTTTATTCTTAAAGTAATTATAGGGATTTACACAAAGTTTTAAATGTGAAAGTCCAGTGATAAGTGTCTATTTGAATTTGGTGTATTTTTTTTTCTGTATGTTCACTTTAGCCCCTATATAGAGATGCAAAATGTTCACTAACAAATCAACATATTTAAATAATAAATACTTGTTTAGGGAAGATCAAAAGATTAAAAAGACAAATAGAAAATGTACATTCAAATTAGTATTTCAAAAACATTTTCCTTTGAATGTGTAATATTTTAAAAATTCCAACATTTTAAGATTGTTTAGAAAATTAATTGTTGATAACAGATAACATGTAATCATATTTTCAAAAAAAGGAAGAACGAGGCAGATATACAAGTTGTTTGCAAATACTACTAGTGATTAGGGAGAAAGGAAATTGTATAACTGATGTAACTCATATAGAATCTGACTTGACTCTTATCTACATATTTCTTTTTCTTCTTTTTCTCTTTCTTTTTTCCTTCCTTTTCTTTTCTCTTCTTTTTCTTTCTTTTCTTTCTTTGTATTTTTTTCCCTTTCTTTTTATATATGACATAAAACCTGTGACACTCTGTTGAAAGTTGTAATGTAAAATATAAATCTTTTAGTATTATGTTGTTCTGAGTCATGACCTTGAAGGATCCAGGCAATATTACTGGTAGGCAGGTTATAACTTAAAAATAGGAAGTTTATTATAAGTAACGAGCATCTGGTTCTTTGGTTTGTATCATAGATTTAAACTTTATATTTTACACTATGGATTGTGATACCAAAATGATAAACTTAGGCAAATAGATTAAGTGCATTTCATGGGCATGAGGGAAAAAGCAGTTAATAGGAACTTCAGATCTATTGCTACACTTATAATAAAAATAGTTAACATTAAATTAGCATTTATTAATATCCACTACACCAAAATTTTAAATATTTTATTCATTTAACATTGAGCTTACCAATAGGGAGGCACTGTAAAAGCCAATGTTTTATTGAGTAATATAATGTTAGGAGGGCTTTCCAAATTTACAAAAGACAGTGTATAAATAACCATAAATAGCAGATCTTAGATTCAAACATAGGCACACTGACTTAAAAGCCAGGATTCCCAACCAGTGGTTCTCTATTTGTATGTCAAAGCATACTGATGAAATAGAGCACTTTCACATGTATGTAACCAAGATCTCATTCATATGGAATTAATTTCTGAACAACAATATAAATATGACTGTGCTTTGTATTGGTCAGATGAATTTTGAACTTAGCACATTGTGCAATGCTGAATAGAATGAAGTATAATATCCAGTAAAAATTAAAGTATATCGAATAATACCAGGTTAGTACAAAAAATATCTAATAATGGAGAACAAAATTAGCTTTGTATATCTATAATATAGTAAGGTAAGAGAAACAGACATTGAATTGATATAGAAAGAATGAATAAGAGTTGCACACACACATAGATATACACATAGATATGGTGATATTTTGTCACAGTATAGGAATAATATGGAACTAGTTAGTGATGCCTTGTAATATGCTGTTGACAATCTAGTATTTGAAAATATAGCATGACTCCAAATTATTTGGAAAACAGCCAGTTAATTTTGCCAGTATTCTAATCTTTCAAAACTGATCCAGAAAATTTAAATTCACATTAAAAAAGAGAGAGAAAAGAGCAAGGGAGAACAATGTATAGAATCACAAATAACAATAAAACAATGTCGATATTAATACACAAAAATTCCATAGAAGAATAGGTATTCGATGAATTTTAGGTGAAAATAACTTAAAACCTATCCATGCATAGTATTAAGATCTCTGTATAATAACGTAGAAAATAATGGCTAAAAACATGAATTTGAAATGCATCAAAAAAATTTAATCTCAGCACAGAGATACATGTAATTAAAGACAAATCACTGAGATTTGGAGAGATGCATATCCTCAGATGGCAATGGAATCATGTGATTTGTTTAAAAAAAAAACACACGGACACAGAGATAGAAATATCTGGTGTTGAAGTACCTAAAATTAACTGTGTGATAAATATAATCATTTACAGACATAATCTGGAAGTATGTTGGGAATTAATAGATGAAAATGAAAAAGAGAAGAAAAATGGAACTAAAAAGGATACCTTGGGAGTTGGGATAAGGAATATAACCCTTAGCTCTACTTTTATGACTCAGTAACTACATCTTTTTATTGTGGCAGTAACTGTCGCTCTAGTAAGCTAGGTACCTCCTACCTAAAGAAAAGGTTTTGGGGAACAGCTCTGATTTTTGTTATTACAATGATATAATTATGACTTTACTGGCAATATGAGAAGTATAATAGGCAAAAAAAACTTTGAGAGAAAGTATCTTCACAAGTAAAAGTATTTGATGAAGTAGGAAGTCAGGCATAGTCAATCATTGTCCTAAATATCCATTTACTTTTAAATTTTGGCTGATTAACAACCACAAAATAGTAAGTATATCATCCTCAGTGTTATAAAACTAAAACCTTTCTATCTGCAAAATTTCACAGAAAATTCATTTATGGTTTTCAGCAATAAAACATTGAATTTTACATTGTTTATTCTCTTCGGTTAAATAGATCACACTCTTATAGTATTTTATTAAAACATAATTTTATTTACTGTATTCTGTTAAGTCACTATCACCTGGAATATCAGCACATCATATTGATAGGTAGTGTTGTGACCACAAGTTGTTACAATGAATTACTGAAATACAAGTATAATGATTCGATTTTGACAAATTCTGTAAAAAGCTATTTTGAAAGACAGTTATTTTTATATTGAATAATTTTGTTTTTTCTAATTTCCATATTTTAGTTACTTTTTAAAATAATGAATTTAGTACAAGATATAATCAAATAAATTCAAAGTGTTTAATTGAGGTTCACGTGTACCAAACAAAATTTATTTCACAATCAAGCAACCCACTTTCTTTGTTCCACAAAATGTTGTAAGCCTGCAGAAATTCTATGTATAATATACACGTGGCCCCTTCTCTTATGGAGCTAACATTACAGTGAGGGAAGACAACGTAGGCGGTGATTAGGCTATGAGAACATAATGAAGAATGGCAAGAAGAATAGAGAATCTGAGTCATAGACGAGCTTTCTGATGATGAAATTTTTAATAGAGGCTTTCAGAAAGACTAAGTCATGCACTTACATTTTGGCAAAAAAATCTAGGCAGAGGGAAGAATAAGTGAAAAGCACTTAAGTATGGCCATGTCCTGGGGCCTATCTCAGAATAGGAGAGGCCAATGTGGTTGGATTGAGGTTTGAAAACTAAAGGTATCGATGAGTCAAACACACACACACATGTTTACATATATGTTTATATACTGCTATATCTATATTATATAAACATGTTTATTATATAGTAATAAATATGCATATGTTTAATATTTAAATTTATTTTGAGAATCATATGACAAAATGATGAATTCTCAAAATGATGAATGCTTATTAAATTTGAAGACTGTTGTATAATTCTAATATACGAACTTGGAAAAACTCAAAGAAATAAATCCTGTCTGTTTTGAGCAAAGGGAAAAAAATTCATGGAGAACCATTTCTATTTTAAATATATATACCTATAGAAAAAAACAACTGAGCCACAGTGAAATGTATACTCCACTTTTATAGTCTTGGGTGTTTCTTGTGTGGACTGCCCTTCTCATAGTAGGGATCTGAAATATTTTCTCTTTTCCTTTGAGATGGAATAACTCAGGATATATGGATTTCAGACACTGTTTCATAGAGTCATTCACTTCCATTTATTTCAAATACCACTGCCTCAAGAGTAATAAATATGCAATTGCCTGTAGACACAATGAAGTATTTAATCTTGAGCAAAAGGTTGTTGAGTTGTTAAATATGAAAGCCAAAGAAAGTTTTTCTTTGCTTTGAGGAAAATAAAATTTTGTTCTGGACATTTCTGTCCAAAAATGAACAAAAAGATTAAGGCCAAATGTGGACATCTGCAGATTAGAAGGACTTATTGCATTCTATGATTTTTTTTTTTTTTTAGGCTGACCCAGTAAAAGATAATTCAATACTTTTTAGAAAGAAAATTGGTTGGAAGAAATGGATCTGCAGCAATGTAGCTGTATACATTCTACTATTTACATGTATTTTAAGATTAGAGGTTAAAAGTGGGATAAAATATAAATAGAAATACTTGATGAGTAGATAGTCCTGTATCTACATTATCTACATTAGATAGTCACTTTATTCCCTCATGTCCTTCCTAAAGGAAGATAGACAAACTCAATAAAAGCTTAAAAGCATTATCTTTGTTGGGCGGCACCTGTGGGTCAACAGAGTAGGGTGCCGGCCTCATATGCCAGAGGTGGTTGGTGAAAAGCAACCAGCCCTGATGAAAAGCACACACACACACACAAAAAAAATCTTTGTTGAGTTTCATATGTGAACAACTATGACACTCATGTTAATTAGCATATTTCTTATACGGTCTGTGTCCAAATCCTATATTCAAAAGAATATTGTATCTTTAAGCTTTCTTAAAGGCTATATTTTAAATAAATGAATATTTTAAATATTGTTTCTTCTCTCTACTTAACCTCAAACACTTCCTCTAATGATGATGAACAATTGACATAAGTTTCCTTCTCTCCTATCTTAATTTGTCTTTATAATCTTTAAATTTCCATCTTATTCCAATGCCTAAATCCATTGGAATAAATAAGAACATTATAGAGATATACCTGATCAACGACTAATAAAAAGTAAAAGAAAATCTTGCTCTAAGAACTATATTTTTATCAATTTTTTAATCATCCATTATCGGCAGTGGCATTATCAGATTCATTCCATCCACACAGGCTATGCTTTTAAATATATAGTATTGAAATACCAAAAAATAGGAGACATGATGAAACTGAAGCCATGCAAGAATGATGAGAAAGGCCTGTCTTGTACCATACAGATAAGCTCCATACATTAAAGAAATTAAAATACACTTTCTTTAAAATTATATTTTGAAAACTGTCACATACATCTCATAACACATATTATGACATTGAAAGAAGGAAGAATTGATCAGAGCAGACCTGTTCTCTTCACTCCCTTCTGGCAACAGAATGCTCTTCAATTAGACTGTCAGTGTGTCACTTGACTCTGGGTTGTAAAACCAAGGAAAGCCTTCCTTCCTAGATTCTTCTAGGGCAGTGCAATTGGGCCACAGCAGATGAGACTCCATCTGCACTTGGCAACTGTGCTAAGCCTTGGGGAAGCAGCTTATCAATGAATACTATGCTTCTGTTATCCCTTGTTATCTGGAACTAAGAAACTGATCTCATGTAACTTGCATGTGAGTGTTCTGTCTCAATAGACTCAAGCGAGGAGTAAAAGTACAGTGAACTGAAGCCAGGGATAACCAGTGCACAGGGAACCTGCTAGGCATACATTTTACAGAAAGAGTAAAATATTTTTTGCTTTCTACAAAGAGTAAATAGTTTAGATTTTTCAGGCTTTAAGAAAGAGTGTTCAACCTGCAGGCCTGTGGACTGCATCCTGATTTTGTGAACACTATCTTTGCTTATTTGTGGTGTCAGATATTGTAGAAAGTGTGCACAGCTTGGCAGACATTTATTTTTGCTAATCAGTTCTGTGTTAGTGTTTGTGTATTTGATGTGTGGCACAAGACAACTCTTATTCTTCCATTTTGTGGGAAAGAAAAAAAAGAAAAACTTTGGACACCCCTGCTAGGATCTCAGTCATAATACTCAATCTGCTAACATAGAGCAAAGACACTCATAGAAAATACAAAAACAAATGTAACTGTATTTATATGAAACTTTGTTTAAAAAACCAACTAGTGGGTCAGATTTAAACTGAAGACCAGTTTGTCAAATCTTGTTTTGAATAATCTACACAATTTTGCTATAAAATTAAAATAAAATAACTGTATACAGGTTACATGAATGGAAACTACTATTGAATCCCATATAAAATAATTAGTCAAATGACATTATCACTTTTCATTTTGGTACCTGAAATGATTGATTGCCAAAGTTTTCATTAAGAGTAAGTTCCCCATGTGTATTCACTTCTGCTCTAAAGACAACTAGATTTCCATGAGCAATATCACTATGATGAGTCCCAGGTGTATCTCGTTTTAAATTCCTAAAACATTAAGTTTTCCTCTTCTGGTGTGGCTAAGTGCATGCCTACTTGATCTGTCCTCACACAAGTTACTCTGAATGAAAAAAAAGGTACTGGAGAAGGAACAAATGCATAGATTGTGGAGAAAAGTCAAATACTGAAAGAAGAAACTGGGCGGGAAAGAGTATGTTTGCTATTGCTTACTGCCATTAAGCTTGCAGGGGTCCTCAAACTACGGCATGCGGGCCACATGCAGCGGCGTGATTGTATCTGTTCCCGTTTTGTTTTTTATTTCAGAATAAGATATATGCAGTGTGCATAGGAATTTGTTCATAGTTTTTTTTTTTTTTTTAAATATAGTCTGGCCCTCCAACAGTCTGAGGGACAGTGAACTGGCCCCCTGCTTAAAAAGTTTGAGGACCCCTGCAAAGTATGACCTCTGTGGCACAAAAATGATGATTAAAACAATGATGGAAAACAGTATTTTTATTCTAAAGAAACAGAAGACAAAGTTTAGGGCAACTGTAGATGTTAAAAAATAAATGATGAATTTGAGAGAGGAGACAGCCAAGTGAAGAAGCCGCAAATTTTGTAATAATCTCTGCTGAATCTCTGGATTACTTATTAACCATTCATGCAAGAGACAGATTCTGCCTACAGATAAAAGAGCTAACCTGCCTTTGAGTAGCTCTATAAGACAAAGCTAAATAAACATCTGCTAAAACACACAAGGAAAAAAAAATCAATGATACTGACATAACATCATGCTATATACTCACAATTTTCAGCATATAATATAATTATTCTACACAAAGGAACTAGGAATATATGATATATTCCAGGAAAATAATGATTCACTTATGAAATTTTCAAGCTAAACATCAGTCAAATATGGATGACCTGAATAACATCAAACATTTAACTTACTTGATATTTATGTATCATTTACCCAACAGCAATGGGTAGTTTACCCAACTACCCAGTAGTTTACCCAACTACTTCTAAAGTAAGTAGAAGGAAATACAAAAAGATAAATGCAAAAATGAATAAAATAGAAAACAGACAAGTAATAGAATAAATTCAACAAAGAGATTTGTTTTGTTATAAAGATTAACAGTTTAGTAGTGATATAATTCATAGAAATGCAAATTAAAAGCCTAATGAGCTACTACTAAACATTCCCCAGAATGACTGAAATCAAGAAAACTTTCAGGGTTGAGTGTTGGCAAACAGTATAAAACAAGTAGAACTTCCATATATTCTTGGTGGTCTTGTAAAATACCAAACTACTTTAGAAAAAAAATGTGATTTTTTTTGATATAACTACACATACTTACCCCATGATACAGAATTCTAGTCCTAAGTACTTAAAAAAAAATGAAAAAAAAAAGTCATGAAAAGTGGTACAAAAATATTTATAGGAGCTATTTCCTATTAGTCAAGGTCTAGAAATAACCACAATGCCCATTAATAAGAGAATTAATAGCTGTGTTAAATTTGTACATTTTTATCTAATTTAGCAATGAAAATGGAATAGACTACTTAAATCCCCAAAATGGAAAATCTTCAAAACATATTATAAATGAAAAAAGCTTATACATGAGCCAATGCTATGACCATTTTATAATTATGAACTTTCAACATAGGCTAAATATAAAGTGGAAAATAACCGTAACTAATTTGCCTTGGATTATGGCAGAGATTGGTTAGGAAGGGGCAAAAGACAACTTTCTTCGTGGGGAGTGATGATGATTTTCTATATATTGGAAAGGGTTATGTCATGTAGGTATCTACCAGTACTCAGAAAATGCTCATTAAAATCTGTGCTCCATTTTATATACATTTACTTCAAAAGAAAAAAAAATGAACAGATATTGAAGTCTACTTAATGATATACATTCTGGAATATTAAGGAAAAAGTATCTGCAAATTCTTTTTGTGTAGTGGCTCAGGACTGTAATCCTAGCACTTTGGGAGGCCAAAGAGTATGGACTGCTTGAGCTCATGAGTTTGAGACCATCCTGAACAAGAGGGAGACCTCTTCTCTACTAACAAAAAAAAAAAAAAAAAAAGAAAGAAAGAAAAGAAAAAAATAGGCCAGCATTATGGCAGGCCTCTGTAGTTCCAGCTACTTGGGAGACTGAAGAGAGAGGATGGCTTCGGTCCAAGAGTTTGAGGTTGCTGTGAGGTATGATGACAGTAGGGCTCTCAAAACCCAGAGTGACAGAGTGAGACTCCTTCTAATTGAAAAAAAAAAAAAGAAAAGAAAAAAAACAAATGTACAAAAAGAAAAATGTAAGTTCAGTCAGTCAATGAATACAAAAATGAATACATGGATAAATATATGATAAATCTAGTCTAGTAGAAAGATAATGATAGAATTTAGATGGGGGGGTCTACAGAATACAGACTATCCATAGAATTCTTTGCACTACAGAAATTGTTATGGTGATAAAATACAGTAAGTTATTAAATTATTAAGCATGTTTTGTTATTTCAGTTTGTCCTCACAGCCTGGGATTTTGGTCTCCTTCAAGAATTGTTAGACAGAGTGGGTTTGGCAGGTAGTGTTGAATTAATAACAATAGTGTCAATTGCCATTGCCTGCTGTGACACTGCTCAAGCAAAGCATCTTGTACCTGTAGCTTATTTTTCTTTTTATGGCAGGAAACACAGCATGAAGTTTCATTTGCAAAAATATAAAGTCAGTAGATACCTACTATTCTGTATAACAGAATCTTTCATGGATTGATGAAAGTTGTTCATTCCTCTAACCTACTAGGATGCATTGGTTTATGAGAAGGGAGAACATACTAGGACACATGAGGGGGCCTTTATTGGGAAAAGTAAATGAATAAAGTCATGACCTATTTATCTTTGACAATTCATCTTATCAGAACCATTGGAAAATTAGAATTGATTCTAATTGAGGCTCATCTTCTAGCATGAAAATGTATCAGGGACCCTAAAGGAAACTTTTCTCTGAAGGAAGCTGCAGTCTGGGCTGGGGATCTGCAATCATGTTAAGGGCTTAAGGTTTTTGAGTATTCTAATCGCAGACACAAATTACGGACAGGCCTGAAAGCATCCCTGGGCTTAATTATCTGGCAAAATGCCTTGCTTTGAGGATTAAGATTAAGTATATGAAGGAGAACTAAAATTGCTCTAACCTTGGAACATAGTACAAAGTTGCAAATTATGAAATGAAATGGGGCTTTAAAGGACATGTCAGGACTCTTAAGAAAAGACGTTCCATGGTGCAGTGATATAACAGCCAAATCATTTATCTGCCTTGTATCTGTTGTCAAGAATATGGGCCAATTCCTTAAACTTGACTTCCAAACCCTTTGTCCCAGGAAAATAAATGTAGCTGCATTTCGGAGCACCCATTATTATCTGCTAGTGATGGAGCCTAGGTTCAACCAGTTCCTCTGATAGAGACCCACATCCCTCCTCTGTAAAGTGGGGATAATAATCATCAGAACAAAGTATTACTGTTAAAAGTAAGTTAAATTGAAAACTCTCTTTGAATTTAAAACATAATGTGCTCAAGGCATAATTATGTGAAATATGAAATGAAAAGAAGGTCTTTAAGAAAAGGATGGTATCTGTCATCAGATCATAGTTAAATTTATGTATTTATCCACATGTTGTTTACATGGAAAGAACTCAGTAATTTGGGACATTTTTCATATCTAGAATCATAACATAAAATAAAATAACATAAAAATTTTGGTAATAAAAAGATATTATTCACAATGTAATTTGTTAGGATTACATACTTAAAATAAAGAATTATTTTATTTAAATACACAAGGTCTGTCCTCTAAGTATCCAGCCATTGTTAATACTCTTTTTTCATATTGCATAGCTGCATACTTTCTGGAGAGCCTTCATATTTTATTTGCCTAAAATCTCTCATCAGGTTTCAAATCTACTATAACTCTTTTGAATGTCTGGATAAAAAAATCATTTTTTATTAAAGTAAGCTCTGAATTAAAGTAGTTAAATATCTATTTTAATATATTAATATCCCAGGATTAAATATCTAAAAATATATCTGCTTTGTAGCTAAAAATAAGATTATATACTATACCAAACCACATATGCTTTATTTTTCAATAAGTTGACAAAGTTTTCCAATTTTTGCTTTAACTTTACAAGTTGGGATTACATCTTACGATCTATCAGTAGATAGATTACATCTTATGATCTACATATGAAAAAAATCTCAATCATCATTATACACAAATTGAAGAATAAGAGATTAGGAGATAGGGTGTTTTACAATCTAATCTCGGTAACACTGTTCTGTCCACTAGGAAATGTTCCCTTGTTATCACAAGGATTTAACCTGTTTTCTAACCCAGATATTCTGTAGCTAAAAGTTTTATTTGGGAAATTGCATAAACTTTTTTAACTTCCGTATTCAAAACACTCACTTGAAGCATGTTGAAGGGCCGCAAAAAGGCTAACTCAGAGACGGCACGAGTCTTACTCTCTTTCTGAAAGAATTGTCTCATGTCAGTCTGGAGTTTTCATCCACTTGTTCCCCATACTAGTTTGGATATTCTTTTTTAGGAAAACAATACAAAACAAAACAAAACAAAAAACTAGCCTCATTGATAAAATACAAATAAGGAATGTAATTTCCAAATTCACCTAACATTTAGAAGCCAATACTATATTCTCCTTTTAGGCAGTGCCGTAATTCCATGAATCACCTATTTTGCCAATAAATATTTGCTTTCAAATTTCTTTTTCAACACAAAGAATTTGAGTTAGTTAAAATGAGTTAGAATGTTTGAGTAAAGAAATAAAAAGAGGAATGGATAAAGATAAAAGAGACTTCTACTTTGCTTTCTTCATGTTTCTCCTTTCGAAGAGGGGTCCCTCCTGAGGTTTCAGAAGCTCCATGTCATCTGGTATTTGTAAACAAATGGGAATTAACTGCCAGCTCCATGCCACATTATATTAGCTGAAACTAAATTCAGTTTAATTTTTTTCCAATTGAGTTCAATCTTTGCGACCCTTTGTCCTTCAGTTTTAACAAGAAGAAGGGAGTTTGTTTAGATTAGAGAATCTTCAAAGAAACTTAAAACATCAGAAAAAAAAAATCCCTCTACCCATTGAGCCAATATACCATCAGCATGATTTAAACTGATAGCTTTATAATAGTTTGCTGGGCTTCAACAAATTTTTTTAAAAATCTATGAATAATATATCTTCATAGCTGAGAGAACAAATGATTGTGAAATAGAGTTGTAATGTGCTTTCTTGGAAATTTCAGAAAAAAATATCACAAACAAGATTGCAAGTTCCAAGTCCAAAAATGGTAAATAATGTATCTATAATCAAAATTAAAATGGAAAGATATAAAACATATGCTATATAATTAAAAAAGCATCACCTTGATTGCAAGAATGTGATGTCAGTTTCGTGACCTAATACACTACACTTATTGTAGTCTTGTAAAACTCAATTGCAAGGTCTATTAATTTTTATTTGAAAAGTAAAAAATATTTACTAGGTATAAAATCTCTCTCATATAATAAATTTGACTATCATATTATATATAACATATATATCAAATTGTTAAATGATTTTATTATTTAATTGATTTAATAATCAAGGGCTCAGGCATCAGAGAACTTGGGGATACACAGAGTTTAGATTGGAGGTGGTGAATGTTCTTTCTTAATTCTTAGATTAAGGGAACAAATACGCAATATTTTGTGATTTAGTGAGAAGAAATTTACAGAAAACGTCAAAAGTACATAAAAGCTATGTACTACATATATAATACATGAATAGTATTAGTTCCGTCATATGGCATTATTATATATTTCATTTAAGAATTATATGTGCTTAGTATTTTATCAGTACAATCTCTCTAAACTAGAATTTTGAACATGTTTTAGAATTATCTAATCAATATATTCCTGCAATTATTATTTATGGCACCTGAATCTTATCCCAAGTGAGGGATTCTTACTATTATTTGAGGTCAAGATTTATGATAATCTGAAAGTGGGTCCCTTTTACAGAAGGGTCCAAACGTTAACCTGTGTAAGTTTGATTATGACATTCATTCCAGGTATAGATGGTGACTGAAAATGTCAGCATCTGGTTCCTTCTACAGCAAGTGATTAAACTCAGGCTTTTTGTAAGTTTTGGGTTACTTTTTAATTTGTTTTTGATGATTTCTTAGATGCTTTAAGTGGATCCACTTCCTTTCTCCTGCAATGCCTATTATAACTATTATAATATAGACTGTTACAACCCCATTTATTTAAACATAAACTTTATGAAAGGTATTGTTCCAATGAATGCTGAGTGCTATGAAAATGAGTAACTGGATTCATATATAGAAACATAACAGGACATTAGAAGAGGAATATAAAAAGGGAGAAGTGTATGGTAAGTGAAAGGGAATAACATCTGTGATTTGTAAAAGCTGGAAAGAGAATTCAACTCTGATGATGAGAATAAATGTATATGGACAAATCACTGCTTTTTCACCATTCACCAAACTTATGCAAAATTTTATCTCCTTTCTCTTACCATGCACTTTAATCCTTCCATTCCTAAAATTTTTACTTTTCATTTCTAAGATTACCTTTTTACCCTGCTCCTGAGAACCTGGAAGTTATGGTTACATTGGAATAAGAATGTTAGTTTCAGGCAGGCAGAGGGCCAACTGTCATACACAGTCATGTTTTGATTCTCCTGCAATTCTTCAAATATTAATTTAAATAATTTCAATCCATTTAGCCACCACCACTATTTGGTGTCTTGTTCCTGCCTGTCCCTCTCCATGCTCCAGCCATCCTCCTGCCCGTTTACACATTTATCATATATTCTATCATTCATAAGTATGTATTTGATTTTGTGATTCATAATAAAATGTTACAGTAGATTAATAGTCCCTCGAAAATTGTCTACCCAAATGTAGCCTCATTTAGAGATAGAGTTTTTATGGATGGAATCAAATTAAAAATGGTGCCTGAATTACAGTGTTCTCATAATAAGAAGAAAATTTGGACAAAACACACAAAGGAAGATGATAGTCACGTGAAGACAGAAACAAAGATTGTGGTTATGTTGCCACAAGTTTCATAGGAGTTTCATAGTTTTCAGCAGCTGCCAGAGATAGGAAAGAAACAAGGAACATATTCTCTCTTAAAGCTTGCAGAATACACGAGTGGGTTAATAAAATGTGGTCTGTGTATAGCATGGACTACTGCTACATCATAAAAAAACAATGGTGAACTAATACCTTTTGTAAAAACCTGGATACTTGAAGTTGAGACCATTCTTCTAAGTGAATTATCCCAAGAATGTAAAAACACTAGGTATATGTACCATTAAATTGGAATCAACACCATGTGCACTTACAGTAGGGAATCTCCGCAGAAAACAAGCAGGTGGGACAGGGAGGCACAGAGGATTCACACCTAATAGATACAATGCACCCTATCCAAGTGATGGGCACACTTATAACATTGACTCAAACTGTAAAAACGCAATTCATGAAAACAAAAGATTCATACCCTTATAATACTCCGAAATTTAAAAAAGTCACAGGAACCAATATTCAATGTATTTTAAAGTTAGATGTGGATTGAACATAAAAGTTTCCTAAATTTCACTGTATTAGAATGATACACTTCTTAAATTGTGAGAACAAAAGAGAAAGCAGTAAGCATGAAGCATTTTATTACCTGGCATTTGTATGTATATTTATTACAAACAACTTCAGATCTTGTGATGGTATAATCAGAGACAGAGTTTAACATTTGATGATTCCTTTGAGATACTTGATTCATCTAAGTTAAATTATATTACAACTAGGTGAGTACAGATCTCTTGTAGAAGAGATAGGTCTCTCTTTTGGTAACATTTTGGTTAGGGGGCCACCCATCCCATTGTCTACTCCCTGTTAACATCTTTAGCTATTTCAAATTTTTGATAAAGACTTTCAATTTTTCTTAATATTCATTATCACATTTTTTTCTCAGTACTAGAACTCTTGGTAACTACCCAGGAATAGAACCCTCTAGCTAACTGGTCATGCAACCATGTTCTAGCTCATGGGACATAAGCAGAATTGTCATGTGTAAAATTTAGGAAGTAAATTTTATACTGAATCTCAGAGTCAAAGCATTCTATAATAGACATACTCTTATTTGACAATGTGAATGTTACTTTCTTTGCATTATTATTATTAGTATTATCACTTAATATTTTAATGTAGCAATTGTCTGATTCCTTTTCTGAATGTATTTATGTTCGTTCGTTCTTTACAAGGTTTTTGTTTCTAGTCTTTATCTTAAACATTGCTATTGTGATTAAATTTTAAGTCTTTTTAATTTTGTGAAGGCAAAAAGAATGGAAACCTAATTAACACATGTACATGTAAAAATAAAACAATTAAAAAACAGAGAATGACTTTCTACATTTTCCTTAAAAAAAAAAAAATGTAGGAAGTATACCTAAAAAGACACATGCCTTTCCTTCTCCTTCTCTCTCTTCTTCATTCTTAATCCTTTTCTCACCTTATTTTTTATATCAAATATATAAGGGCAAAATTTCATAAAGTTGTTTTGGATCATGAAGTAGACACCATTTGTTATCTCACTTTTTCTGGGATCAGGAGTTAGGGCCTGGTGTAGGCTGCTCCCATGCTCCTGGTCCCATGAGATTGCATTCAAGGTGTGGAGTTGGTCCATGGTCTCACCAGATGCTCAGAGTCCATTTTCCAAGCTCACGTGTTTGCAACAGACTTTACTCCATAGCACCTGCAGTATGGAAGCTCTTTGCAACTACAGAGTTTAACATTTGCAGCTACAGGTTTCCTGGCATTTTTTGTCTCTATAGCATGACAATGTATTTTTTCATGCCCAGTAAGAAGGTGTCTCTGCTGCCTCAAGTGTCTAACATAGGGATGTTAGAATCTTTTTTTTTTTTTAAAAGGGCTTGCTAATTAAGTCAGGCCTACCAAAAACACATTTACTTTTAATAACTCAAAATAAACTGTTTAGAGACCTAACTACAAATCTGTAAAATCCTTTCACCTTTCCTTATTCTGTAGGTCGGAATGATGTTACAGCTTCTGCCTAAACAATAGGATTTTATATGGTGCATACATTGGAGAGCAAAAATCTTGGAATCCAGGTTACAATTCTCCCTATCACACTGACAATTTTGTGAAACCACAAAGTAAAGTATGAGAACACCCATAGACTCCTGAAACTCTATACAAGAAAGAAATTTATATATCTTGCTTGTCTGTCTGTTATTGGTGTTTGAAACTCAAATTCTCACTACCTTTTATTACAGAAGAAAATAGCCGTACTACACAGCTGCTGCTTCTGGGTCCTCCTATCTCTTGAAAATGAGGCCTCCTTTTGCATACAGCCTGGATTCTCCTTTTTGTTACCTTGTTAGCTATTTGTTAGACAAATTATCTGAGTTGTAAAACTTTTCTTCTCTTGGCTGTGGAACTAATTCTAGCTTAGAATTCGCTTTATGAAAATATTTTATATGTTTCTCTATCTTGGCTCTGAATCATAAAGAAAAAATTGGTATTTGTTTCATAAATACTTGAGAAAGACATTTGCATTACGATTTTCCCTGAGTCCTTCTGCTACACACACCCCCTCCAGTTTAGCTCCCAAATATAAAAATGATTATTAGCCGCAATATATGTAGGGCATAAGTTGACAATGTTATTTTGTAAGAGGAATTCGATCTTACTTCTTTTCAGTACCCCTGATGTTTAATTCACAAAAAGTGAAATAAAAGCTAAATATTATAGGATATGGGATAAAGCTGAGAATTTCTTCATGTCCTGGAATTTTTTTCCATACTTCTAAGCTCATTTATAGTATTAAAGACAAGCAGGCTGCCCCTCCATTGCTTCTGTGGGGCGTCTGCTGGTTGTACTTTTTTCATTTTATCCAGGACCTTATCTGTGAACTCAATTTCCAGACATTTTAGTATTTATCTTAATCCACACTATCTCTAAAGAAATTCACATTCATGAGCTTGGTTTTCTCTGGAAATTGCAATTCATAAGCAGATAGCAACTTTAAATTTTAAAAGTATAAATGGAAAAATATGGTTAAGGAAAACACTAAAATTAATCTATTTCCATCCAGGTATATGCACATATGTAATTCTGCTGCTTCTATTATCTTCCACAAGTCCCCAATCTTTGATAGTTAGCAATAATCCTAGGGACTGGCCTAATGAATCCCATCACATTTTCTGATAAACGAATGTATACGTAAACTTCAAAGAAAGAAATTAGGGAATAAAATAAATGCCCTGGTGAACAATCACCTTGAAAATAAATGTGAAACTATGCTTTGGGGAAACATGGTTGAATATAATAAAAAAAATGTTCAGTTGAAGTTTAGAAAACAAGAAATTCTGAATCTAATGTAAACATAGTCAATTTAGAATTAATAATTTTTCCCAACTTATTTTTATTTGATGTTTTTATTATAAATAGTTTCTACAAATATCAAATTAATGTTTATGTCAAAGTTTTCTTACGACATCAACTGACCAAGAAAATTGGATTAACATTTCAAATACAAAGCAAAGTTCAGGTGAAATTATGCAAAACCTATAGTTTACAAATTTGTTTTTACTTTTAAAAATTAAGAATTAATTATATTAATTAATTAACTTTCTGTATTTATAAAATAAAACACATCCTTTTTAAATTATCTTTCCAACTATTATATATACATTATCTGTGACCCTTTTAAAGTATTATAGCTTGAAGGCATATATTCACCAACCCTATAAAGTAGCATTCTATTAGGAAAATAAGACCAGTTTGGGTATTAGGAAATCAGGAACTTATTATTGAAGTTAGGAATTACAATTGCTGGGGGAACTGAAGAATTAAAAAATCAGAAAAGATCAGGAACAAAAATCACTAAGCTCTATGTAAATTTAAAAGTCAGAGCTTGCCAGGAGCTGCCAGATTGGAACCACAAAGCAGGCAGGTGTCGGCTCTTTGCTGACCATCTCTAAGGTCACTGCTTAGTTACTCAGCTGGCAGGGCCAGAAATCGTTGAGAGGAACTGGTCGTGGAGCAGAGAACAATGAGAATCAACTGCAACTCTGCACTTTTCCCACCGCCTTAAATGATGAGGACTTCCAAAGTACAAAAATAGCTTTGGTTTCACCTTCTTATCCCCAGTCTTATTTTAGATGATTATCTCTTGTGGCCAATTTTTAGCTAAAATCATTGAAGAAAGGAAACTTGGGGAAGTACCATGTATTTCCAGCCTAAATTAACAAAATACAAAATTACCCACCAACCCTGCCCCTGTCACTCTTTCAGGATGAAATGTGCATTGATTTTTTTTTTTTTATTGTTGGGGATTCATTGAGGGTACAATAAGCCAGGTTACACTGATTGCAATTGTTAGGTAAAGTCCCTCTTGCAATCATGTCTTGCCCCCATAAAGTGTGACACACACCAAGGCCCCACCCACCTCCCTCCTTCCCTCTTTCTGCTTCCCCCCCATAACCTTAATTGTCATTAATTGTCCTCATATCAAAATTGAGTACATAGGATTCATGCTTCTCCATTCTTGTGATGCTTTACTAAGAATAATGTCTTCCACTTCCATCCAGGTTAATACGAAGGATGTAAAGTTCAATGTGCATTGATTTTAATAGTATGAATTGTGAACATTTAGAAATCAGCTTTCCCAAATCTTGCACAGACTCAGAGAAATAAGTTTTCAAGGAAACACAGACAGTTGATGTTTAAACAAACTTATTTCATCTTAAATCTCAGTCCAAGTCCTTCCGTTTCTCAAACACCAATAGCTTCTACACTTGGGAAGGGGACGCGGGGTTATGTGCCGTGCCACGATAGAGCCTACAGAGAAACATCTACATAAGGCACTTTGCAGACTGTGAGGTACTAAAGTCTGTGAAGTTTCCTATTAACTACTCTGTCTTCCCGAAACATGTGAAATACTCTCTTTCTTCTGTCAAGCATCCATTTATAACAGACCATTATAAGAATTTTCTTTTAAATCATTTTAAGGCATCTTGTCATTTTATATTATCCTTGTCCATATTGTACTGTATGAATTATTGAAGGTTAACGCATCTATATTTTGAGTGACCAAGCTATGCCTGATGATTTTAAATATGAAGTTATTCTTTTCCCCTGGTATGATGATAAATTTACATTATATTAAAGCCAAAGAATTCCTTTTTATGTTATATAATGATGCTTCTTTCAGCTTTGCTTTTCAGACAATACATAATAAATCACAGGGGGAAAGTCTTTACTTTTAACATTCACATTTATGTATTTAATGAACATTATTGAATTTTTCAAGTACTTATTGGAATGGGGGAGAAATATTTGTGCACTATTACTTTATTTCAGGCTTACAGAATGAAGCATTCTGCTGAGGCTGGAATGCTAATAATTAGCACTTCTATTAGAAGTCAGCTCTTGGTTTTCAGCAGCATTATTCTGGGAAGCTATGTTTCCCCAATGAACAGAGAATTATACAGTTTTATTAAAGAAGAGCCCTTCCTTTGAATACAATTTTAAGACAATCTTCAAAGGTACGAATTTAAAGCCTCAAATCAGAGCACAGCACTAATTAGTGTGTAACAATGATTTAGGCGGAGAGCACCAGGCCTTGTTAATTTTCCAGGCGCATTCTCTAGTCTCTTTGCTGTATGTTTCTTTTGATGAGTCAATTTTATCTAGGTGCAGCTTTTTATATTTTAAATACTGTCATAACACTTCTAAAGTTTTAGAGAATGGTACATACTGATGCTGAAATCTGGCAATTATCTTTCAACTCTGCATTTCAGCAACTAATTTTATGGCTCAGGTTAAATTGCTTAATTCAATTTCCAGTATTTTGCATTTATAATATTGCTTTAAATGGCAGGTCTCTGAATAAAATAATGTAACTACCTATTTGTTTATGTAGCCTTCACACTTAGAAATAAAAATGCGCATCAATCATCAATTATACATCAAGTTATTTAAGATTCAAAGGTGTCAGAAGTGTGAGTTCCCTTGATCATGTTCTGTCTTGAGATGCCTTTTAGGAATTATAAAAGTTAAAATATCAGCTTCCTAATTGTAAAATGCTGTGTACTACAAATGAGTTATCAGAATAAACTGCTTTCTTCATTTAGTAAATAGTGAGGTATTGATCTGAGAATGCCGTGGGAAATTAGAAAACAGGAACACCAGAGTGTCATGTAACTATGATTTATGACTTTGCCGATATGAAGTAGAAATTGACTACTATTAAGGTCAATATCAAGATTCATTGACTTGGATATACAAAGTGAATAAGACTAAATTGAGAATCAATGCTTACTTCAAGAAAACATATATCTTCCTGTGGATAATAACATACCAATATAGCCTACTATCCTGTTATTACTTATTACGAGAATTTAATATCTGAAAAATGATAAATATATTTTAATTTAAAACAACATTCACTGCTGCTTCTAGTAGTCTCTGCATCATTAATGATGGAATATCAGATTATTTCAATTAAAAATTAGTATTTGTATCAAAAAAAGTGAGTCATAACTTAGTTTTCTTCAGAATTATTGAAGAACCCAAACTACCTTATATAGTACTAGGAGGAAGATATCATTGTAAAAATCACAACACCTGTCCAAACAGATATACTCCCATTATGTAACAGTTAGAAAATGAATACATAGGAATGAATATATATTATTAAGTACATAAATTTTAAGAAGTAAATTTTGGGGTTAAATACTAAATAATTATAAGATGTACATGTTAAAAATCATATAATTTATACTAAAGAATTGTGTTATATTGTAGTCCGCCTTGTCTAGCATTACTCGTGTATTACATATAAAATTTTAAACAATTCTAGCCCTATTAGCTTTTCCCATGTTTTTTTCCCTCCCAGTATTTTACTGTTATTTTTCTAATCCACTGTAATTATTTTCTCTTTTAATTAGATCATAATGGCTGTCTTTTATGGACTGGTCGTGTAACTTGCAGATACAGCATACCATTTCAACTGTAGCTGAACTTAAATAGCTTAGAAAAATGTTTCTTGATACCTTTTATTGTAAGGCTTATACAGCAAATATGACATTACATCTGAACTCCCTTTATTATTTAATTAAATGGCATTTACGTTTTTATCTGGCTAACTTATAATTTAATCAGAATTATCTCATTAACAAGAAAAACAAAATAAAAACAGACAATAACAAACCAGGTATTAGTAAAATAAAAACTGACGATACAAAACCATATAGTACTGTATGCTGAGTCAACACATGTTTAAAATCATCAGTTATTCCTGAAAGATAACTTAAACATCTATCAGTTTATATCTGTCATGATTTTATTCTGACTAATAAAATGTAGCTTTAAATATAAAATAGTGTCAAAGCAGTTATTTAATGTAATTTTAATTTGATAATTAAAAATTCAACACTGCAACCTATTTATCCTAAAAACCACACGTGAGCTCATTATAAAGTTAGATGTCAAAGGTATAATCATTAAGTTAATTTTCTTTTAAATTTCAGATTAATATGAGATACAAATGATGAGGTTACCTTGTTTGCGTTTGTTAGGTAATGTCCAAGTTGTAGTTGAGCCCTTCACCCAGGAGACACGCTGTGTAACCTTACATTGTGCCCATGATGTGAGAGCTTTCCTTTCCCCCTCTCACTTTGCCTCTCCCCCATTGCCTCCTTAATTTAAAAATTCTTAAAGAGCCTCTGCCAAGTGTCTGGTATTCTAGGTACTAAGGATAGTTGTAGAGCAAAGCAGATCTAGTACCTGTTCTTATATGGAACACAATTAGCAAACACCACACCACTGCCATGTAATTACAATTTTGGCATATAATAGTAAAGAATGCCCAGTCTGACCAAGCAAAAATATTCCAGCTAGTGAGTGAACTAAGCTATCTTAGTTTGGGGAGACCAACCCAAACTTTTGTATATCCATTATGTATTCCAAAGGGGATATAGGTTATGCCTTTGAAATGCCCCTTTCAAATTTCTTACTGTGTCCAACTGAAAGAATAGTTTGTGTGAAGCTTTTTTCAAATAGGCTTATATAGTACAAATATAAATACATGTAAAAATATATAGTACAAATATAAATCCATGTAATAATTTTTTGAATTGTAGACCAAATTAGATGCAAAAGATTGGAATAAAAAACCTTCACTTTTAAGGATTGCTGGAGTAAAAATGTACTGGAAGAAAAAATATGGCAGGGAGCAAAATTGTGGTAATGTTGTATTTTCTTCCTGACATAAAATATAGAGAATTTTATTCCAGGGTGGCAAATAGGACACAGTTTGTGAAAACACTCTTATATATGTTACATTGGTTATGATGGTGAACACTGCATTCCAAATAAAGACACCATATTGAAATTATAAGACTCTGAAATTCAACTCTTTCTCTGGTCAATTAATTTGCCTTTAGCTATTACATTTTTTATTCCTACATAGGAAACCATGAAAGTAATGAAGAAGTAATCTAAATTATATTAAAGTTTATCAGTACATCTGTGTCTCCATGGAAAATAATGTACACTCTAGAAAATTCCTCATATATCAATACTATTTTAATTTGTTTTAAATACACATAGTCTCGCTCTATAGCCCCGGCTGGAGTGTAGTGGTACAAATATAATTCACTTCAGTTTCAAACTCCTTGGGTCAAGCAATCTTCTTACCTCAGCCTCCCCAAATGCTGAGATTATAAACATAAACCACTGTGCCTGGTTTCCCCAATACTATTAATCAAGTAATCAACATAATACAACAATTTACTAAACAAGCAAAGCAACACAAAATAATATAACAAAAACACTATCCCTCTTATGAGGATAAATGGATGGAGGGATGGTAGATATGTACAGGGCCAGTGGAAATGCTAATGACGTTTATTCTTTTACAGTAAAAGACTGAGATATATTTACCCTCAACATTACCTGGTAGTCCATAAAACTATTTCCAATCTTTGATCATAGAAAACTCTTACCTTATTTCAACAATAGTTTCAAACGTCCTGAATCTTATTTTTCTCCTACCCTGGTACTGAATGATGCCATCCACATGGTTTTCTAGTCTTCAGAAAGGATGAGAAGACAAAGCAACAAACTCACCTTTGCTTTCAAGGCTATTCTGTTAGGCAGACATAGCACAGCAGGTTGCCAATTCTAGTCTGAGCTCCCATTTGAAAGTTTTTTGAGCGCTCAATATTTTTCTTCTCATTCTTACCTGATCTTCATTTTATAGAGAGACCACCAGTGATTGCAAAAACTGCATTTTACCTCCACAGTGACACACAGTATCTTTGTTTTCTGCCCAAGGATAGTCACTCTTATCATTGGAATTCCAAAAACAATTCAAGTGTGAAAGACAGAAATTTTTATTGGTAAAAATCATGGCGCAGAGAAGCAATGCATCCTAACCATTGATCTTACATTCATGTGAGTGGAAACTTTTATAATTTCTGTGTTGGTAGCAGGAGTCCAAAAGTACAGCATGAGGCAAGGGATAATAATTCTGTTTAACTTTGAGTCATTATAACTAAATAAAGCTACTGATAAAATAAATGTCATTACCAAGGTTGAAAAAAAAATTGAACATTATGAGTCTGGAATGATAGATTAAATTATAAAGAATTAGAACGACAAATGCACTCACAGCTAAAATTGTATTGAACTTCATTATAAATAGAATTAACAACTGTATCAGAGGTCTGCAGCTTTGGTAATAAATCTGCTTCACTTTCAGTTCAGATTTATAATATTTGAGACATAGGGATAACTGATGGTACATTTACACTAAAATATGTCACAAGATCTGTAAGACAATAATACATTGATTGAGCCTACAAACATAAAAATGTTCCATAGCTAACATCATTTTATTTGTTAGAGAAGGCTTGGCATGACAGTGAATACCTTAAATAAGCTTTGAATATAGTGTCACAGGAATTGCATGCAGCAAACGGCCCTTCCCTCCAAGTTTTAGAATCGCGAGACTCCTTGGAGAAAAACTTTGAAATTCAATACAAGTTTAGACTTTACTATAGCACACCATATACTTGTAAATTATTTAAAATTTCCAGTGCTTTTAGTGCAGTGTGCATTCACATCTGTCTTTATAAATAACACGTTTTTTTTCTTCATGTACTGAATTATAGAAGCCACAATCGGTTCATCTTGAACAACTCTGTCCTTCTTTCTAAGGAGGACATTATTCAGCTACATTATTTTGGAAAGATCAACTTACATATTCCCCAGAAATATTCAGGCCCTGGAGAAAGTATTATCAAGAAAACATTCTATTAGTAAATTCTGCCTTCTTAGATGCAGATATTGTTTTTCAACATGCTAAAACTTCTTTTTACCACATCATATTCTTATCTCTCGTGACACTTCTTCCACGGTTTTCCAAAGCATTTAAAGTCTTGACCTGGAAATGCCCCTCAACATAATAATCACAGACAATAAAATAATTCTTTATTTTTTGCTGTGGCTGTGGTTCAAGGATTGTAACTTATTACATGAGATGATCATAGTCTGTAAGGGAAAAATAATATGAAAATTGTTTCAAATTCAAGCTTTGCTCAATGGGCTCCAGTACCAAAAAGTTTTGTTGTTTTTGCAGAGAAAATAAATACTTCAATTTAATGTTTGATGTGTGAACTTTGAATGTTAGCCAGGCACCGAAGCACATAAGGAAGCAAGTGACCTTTTCACTCTTCAGCGACAGCTGCGTGTGGTAACAGATCCCAGGGGTGCACGTTTGGTGCGCGGAGTTACATCTAATCATCTTGCTTACCATGTCTCAGCATGCGACTAGTATGAGAAAAGCAACAATCTTTTTCATTTAATCAACCAATCAATAGAATATAGATCCACGGTGAAAAATGATACCATCTTGCTAATAAACCTGAAGTAAATTCAATAAAATGAAGATTCATACTGATCTCAATTATTTGAGTGTCTCACTTATAATGCTCAATATATTTGAATCACTTACATGATATAAATAATGCATTTGACTTGTGCATTTCAAAATTCATAATTATATCTCAAAAAATACTGCATAGTAACAGCATTAATGATCATATAGTCCTTACCATTGGCATATCTTCAGGAATCAATGTTCCCTTTATGTCTCAAAGCATAATTACTATTGAAAATTTGACTTCCGTAAGTTTTTCTTTATTAAGCCTTTACATATTTACAATATAACATATAATAATATTTTTCTTTATTAAGAATTATTTTTCCTCAAACTTCTAAACTGATTTTCCTACAATTTCTCAACATAGGAGCAATGTATACTTAAAATACAAGTAAAATGTTACTGAGCATGCATCTTATATGACTGGTGTTGATCAGAATGATTAATTCTGTTGACAGAATGATTAATTTTGATTGTTCCCCTAAATTAAAAATGAATACATGCAATTTAGAATCAATAAACATAATTCAAATTTAATTTTGCTTCACTGAATTACATTAAACCTTGCCATTAGTGTATAATCAAAAAATTATATAGTAGAGCTTTCCAGACAGATATTACATTTATCAAAAGTAGATTACATATTTGAACCAGTTCCCTTTTTCTAGTTTTATTGAGTTATAATTAATATAAGAAAAATTTGCACATAATTAATGTATATAATTTGATGTGTTGGACATCTGCACACACCCATGATAGCATTCTCACAACTAAGGTACTAAATCTATCACCTCCTCTTACCACACACTTGCACAAACAAATCACAAAAGAAGGCAAGGAAATTTTTTATGAGTATTTTAGTAAAGAAAACTATAATTTGAATAGATAACTTTTATTACTGCTTTGAAGTGAAAATTTCTATCACAGTGTGGCAAATGATTACTAAAGTTATTTACTCCTTGGGCTATTTACTAGTGATACATATTTTTTCTTATGAAAATTAATATAGTATATGTAAATACTTTGGTAACAATTAAGGGATCCTTATCAAGTAAGTTTCTTCTGAAATACTGTTGTGAAGTTTCACAAAAACTTATAGGAACTCCTATTGTAGACTACTATAACCCAATGTTCTTGTGTATTAGAGTATCATAGAAAATCTAAAATGCATGTAAGATATACATATTGCAACATATTCCTATACTCTCACACTCTACAAAGAATTCTTTTTATTTTTCTGTTATTTAATAGGGTACACAGGCTGGCTAGTGTGGTATCTAACTGAGCTCACAATAGCAGTATTGGACAATTGGGAAAGCAATATTTGTCCTTCTTGGCAATCTTGGCAATTTGCGTGAGAGACCATCTAAGGAACAGGCATAAGGTCACACAGCTACTAAGTTACAAAGCTTAGTAGACATGGGCCACCAGATGTCTGCAAAGAGAACTTTTTTTCCCACTGAAGACTCCTGCTATGACAATATAAATGTATAGAAATCCACTAAACCTACTGTAACAGCTTACCAAGGAAGCACAGGATTAATTTAACTGGGGATGCCTTTAAAACTTACTATTGTATACAAAAAACTAAATCTTTAATTACTTGAGTCCCAAAAACACCTTCTCTGATTTACCTTTTTTCTACATCACCTCAGAAATGCCACATTCCTTTCACTTTGGTGTTAACTATTGAGAACCATTTTGTGATTCATCCATTTGGGGAGATTATTTTTGGTTAAAAATAACAGTTGCTGTGGGAAGACATAAGAGCAATCTCCGAGATTCACTATCTCCGCATGTGGGGCCATAGAACTTCAAATGTCAATTTTAAAAGTGTCAGTACCGATATAACTTACACACCAACCATGCACACTCACATCACTCTGTGTTAATAATACATGACAAATTTAAGAAAAATTAAATTTAGCAGTGTTTATTAGAGCAAACAAATGACTAGTGAGTTAGGCAGCACCAGTAAATGTTCAGAAAGCTCCACCTTGCAACAGGCAGAATGTACACACAGAAAAAGAAAGTGACCCCCAGGAGTAGCCTACTTTGCAACAGCTGGGGCTTTGCCTTGGGGGGGGGGCGTGTCCAAGGAGTTCGCAAACGGATTGGCTGAAAGTCTGGCTGCTACAATTGGCTGAGACTCAGTTGTCTGTTTAACGAACATGCTCTCAAATTAGGTTTCAGTTGTTTACAGATTGAGTTGAATTACCATTCACTACCTACAGAAGCAGCTTCAAACGAAATTTAATTTAGTTTAACATTAACAAAAAGGTTAAAAAGTGAGAAAAGTGTTTTTGTTTTTGGTAAAATGGAGAGAGAGAGAGACAAAGAGAGAGAGAAAGACACAATGGCCAGGATAAAGAAATTGTCAAGAATAGACCCTAAGAGGAAAGAAAAATAAATGGAGTAAAAATGATTGGACAGGCAAAGACCTTAACTGCAACAAGGCAACTCTCGTTCTTCGCACTCAGTGTCTCACAGGCCTCCCTCTCTCTTTTCTTTATGCTCTCTTTTTCTACCTTTCACAAAAGTTATGCGCCTTTCTTGCTCTTTGTTTTCCCTCTGTCACCTTTGAAAGGTTTGATTTGTTTTCCATTGCCTCAGTTTTCCTTTGCATCATTTCCCTAACTTCTCAGTATTGGACCCCTTATAGCCCTGAATCTTACACCTTTACAATTCTTTTTATCCCTGACGTCCTTCATTAAACCATAATGATGGGGATGAGAAAGCCTACGATAATTGACCCAAATCATCCCACACACAACCAGGAAAATCTAACACCATTGTATGCAAAGAATCTCATTGTAACAAAAGCTTTAAAACGTGGGTAATAAATGACCAGACAAGGTGGTTCTATCCCCAACAGGAAAATTCTCCAGTTAGAAAAATAGTAATAAAACTGAGCAGCCTCATAGACAGTAGATTTATGCTTTATAGCTGTTAAAGCCCCACACTTAACCAGCCAGTGGGGCAGAATCATTTCCCATGGATCATAAATCACTCGCTTTTCACAGTACTCCGTGTTCACCTTCATGTTGCTACTAAGACAAATTCTACCTTGTAGTTCAAGGAAATTTGCATTATGTGGTAGAATTATATGAATTGCCCATCCAGTTCTCCTGAGTGCCTGCAGATTGTCATAAAATAACAAGAGCAATGCTGTATTATGGAATTGCTGCTCACAGAACTACTCTTGATGACGAGCCAAAGTGCTGGAGAGCTTTAGAGTTTAGTTAGAGCTGTAGAGTTAAGCCATAAAAACACGTTTGAGCAAAATATGGCTATTTGAAAAGCTTGCGCTCATTTTTCTACAGACCATATGAAGCATGAAATTTGTGGAAATAGCATCAAACACACTGTTTTCCACCTAGGTCCCAGCAATTTCCAGTAGTCTGGATGACAGAAAATCACAAGAACTATAAGAGAAAATTGATTTTAGATAATAAATGAACACAAAATCTTGTACCAATAAAGAAAAGGTAGAACTAAGCCCTGTCATAGATACGAGCAGCCAAAAACATGTGTGGCAAAATGCTGAAAATGAAAAACATAAGACAAACCTCAGCTGGAGTTTGACATTTGTTCAGGTATCTGTCTGATGAGAACTAATAGTTATTAGTTCTCATGTCCCTCCAAGAATCCATTGTTTATTAAGATATTACCATTTTTGTTCTTACACATGTAAGTAAGTGTTATGGTTACAAATAAAATGTGGTATAAAATAAATTAAAACTAGTGATAGGTATTATATGTCCCATGTGCCTCATTTAAAATACTTGGGCAGATTTCCCAAAGTTACATTGGAATTGAAGCAAGATGTTACAAGTTGAGTAAATATAGCACTTTGATGCAGCCACCATAACCCTGAGGTTAAGGCCTTGAAGGGTGCCAAGGTCAGTGTGAAAAAGAAAACAAAAAACAAAAAACTGGGTTATAATGTACACAGCTATGATTTAATAATAAAAAAGAAAAAATATATAAAATTATAAAAAGAAAAACAACAAAAACTTAAAACCTTCAAACTAAAGAGAAGCAAGCCGGACTTGGTTCAGAAGCATTTCTTCCCTGTGAGGTTCAGACGGCTCCCACGTGGATGTACACACCCGACGCATGGGGATGGCAGGTAGAACAGTAAACACGGGAACATGGGGAGCACAGAAACTACCCCTCAGTCACACACGTTCACAGAGAATGACAGAAGTGGTGCTGTCTTTCAAAGGAAAAACAGACTTAGCATTCTAAAAGGCTGCCAGAGTTTAGCTAAAGTTCCAGATGGAAATGTTAGGGCAGCAGGAAAGGCTTTATGAGCAGAACACACGTGTATTGAAGTATCCGAGTGGAGCACTGGGGTGAATCCTGGCTGCTAACACACCTCACTAGAGCACCGAGTCCTCACGGTCAGCCAACTTCTGGAAGGAAAGCAGTATTACTTAAAAGAAAGGGAATGCATTCAACTACCTGTGTTAAGCGATACTCCCTTACATTCACAAATACAAACCTACGACTATGAATTTTCAAACAACTGAAGAAAGAAACAAATGTACAAGGAAAAAAGAAATCGATCACTTAGGAAACTACTAACTCATGGAATAATAGTGTAATTGAGGAAAATTCTACTCAGTATTTTCAAATTGGTTAGAGAAGATATTGGGGAAAAGCAACTACATAAAAGTGAATACTCAAAGGAACAAAATAAATTCTTGTTAATAAAATATAATGATGAGAAAAATAACAATTACTAATACAGAAGGGATGGAAAGAATTGAAAGGTAGGAAGCCGCAGTATAAATACAAAATGCGAAGCTAAGCATCGGCCTAGGAGGGTGTAAATAAATGGGGGGGGGGGAATTACAGAATGGGAAGAATTACTCATAATTTTTTTTATTTTTTTATTAAATCATGACTATGTACATAATGTACCCATTTATGGGGTACAATACACTGAATTGATAAACAGCGTGGAATGCTTACATCGAACTGATTGACATAACCATCACTTCATTTGCTTATTTGTTGTGGTAAGACATTTATACTCTATTCTTAATAGTTTATAAAAGTATCATTGTTTTATATATAATAGACGCACAAATATTAATAAAAGAAAATGCCCCACGTATGAAAATACATAGTTTTTGAATAGAGATGGCCCTCTAATTGCCATGAAGAGAAAATCAATTAAGAGCACTTCCATATATAATCTGCTCATTTTAGAATGAGTAGCTACAGGATTCTGTGAACATATTTTAAAAAATATAATTTCCACAACATAGTGTATGATAACATTAATGATATGTGAAAAGAAAATGCTTCTTGATTAGCATAAAGTCCAAAAAGAAATTGTTCAACACAGATTAATGTCCGGCTACAATTAAGGCTCCATTCTAAGTGCTAGAGTTATAGCTGTGAATAAAAACAAATACCGAGTTCTCCATGAAACTTGTTTTGTAAGTGGAGGAAAAAGAGAAAATTAATAAATAATTAATTTAAGATGACAAATGTTATCAAGAAAATAAATCTATGTAGAAGACTAAGGATTGAAGAGAGTGCAGTACGGGTGAGTCTGCAATTTTAGAAGGTAGAAACTTACAGGGAAAAGTTTAGAGAACAAACTCCCTGAAGTCATTGTTCGAAGTATGAACAAACTGTTGGACTATCAAAGGTCCTAATTTCCTATCACTGTAACAAGAATACATAAACATATAATTAATTCCAAGGGGGAAGAATAAAGATGTTTTTCATGATGGCAGTGAAATTATCATTTGCCACTGGAGAACTCATTTTAACTTTTGGTACCAAAGTTTCTTTATCTACAAAGGAGGATTCAGAATATACAAGTTCAAGTACCATTTACCCCAAAATTCTGTGATGTCATAAAACACTCAAGTTTTAACAAGCGCTTACGTTAAAATACATAAAAGATATTTAAAAATGGATATCTGTCTATAAAAATTGTTGAAACACTATTTACAGAAAATTTGAAATATTACACACTCCCATTAATGTTAAAATGTTTAGAGAACTATGTCATTTCAAGGTAATCACATATTTCATAAGCCATAAAAAGCATGGGAAACATTCTACACTATATTGT
The DNA here is from genome assembly GCF_027406575.1 of Nycticebus coucang. NCBI lineage: Eukaryota > Metazoa > Chordata > Mammalia > Primates > Lorisidae > Nycticebus > Nycticebus coucang. The sequence continues at coordinate 59,404,153 of NC_069780.1, read as the reverse complement.
TTAATTAAAAAAATATAAAAGGATCATATACTGGAGAAACACAAAATAATGTCAGTGGTGTAAAAGAAGGTTATTATATACTTTATAGGTTTTTAAGTGGCTTATTTACTTTCTTTAGAATGTGCAATTATTAGTTTTAACATATTTTAAATAATAAAAATGAATAAAACTATCAAGACATATTTAATTTTTAAAGTGTCATAAAAACATAAAATTATATTTAAAAGCATATAAAAATACTTGGCAACATATATGTAAAAGCATTAGGTGGAAGTATCTCTGAAGAGGACTTTAGAACCAGAACTGGGGACTGAAGAATGATTTGTGAATAAGAACATTAGCCTCTCCTTTTGTTTTAAGCATTTTTGTATTTTAATAATTTAATGTCTGTATTTTCTTTAATTTTAAAGTAGTATAGAACATATTACTTCTAAAAAATATATTAAATGAAAAATACATCTCTGTGTTTACACATAAACAACTGGAAATATATATGTAGCATTTTATGTATAACATTTATATACATATGATGCATATGTAATATATATGACATTGTAAGAGTATTTAACTTTGAGTTAAGAAGTTAAGCAAGGTAGAATTTTACTGGTTAATCTATAACTGTGTTTCTTGCATCTGGGCACCGTGAGTCTGGGGAGATAGGACTCCAGGCATCTCTGGCTGGTGGGATCTGCCTATCATCACCCCTGAGAGGATACAGGGAGTCAGCGAGAGACTTTTGGAACCCAAGAGGAGGACTAAAACAGTGGAAAACTGGCAAGTGATTGCGTGTGTTCAATCCGTCTAAACCCGGCCGCAACTTCCACAGGCACGAGAACTTAAAGAACAAGAGGAAGTGGAAGGAAAATTAGGGCAAGTAAACAGATAAAAGAAATCACTCATGAGGAAGAATCAGCAGAAAACTCCAGGCAACATGAAGAACCATCCAGAACAACCCCGCCAAGGGACCATGAGGTAGCTACTGCAGAGGATTCCACCTATAAATAAATGTTAGGAATGACAGAAAGGGAATTTAGAATACACATGTTGAAAACAATGAAAGAAATGATGGAAACAATGAAGGAAACTTCTCATAAAGTGGAAAATAACCAAAAGGAAATTCAAAAACAGAATCAAATAAGAGATGAACGATATGAAGAATATAAAAAGGATATAGCAGAGCTGAAGGAACTGAAACAGTCAATTAGGGAACTTAAAGATGCAATGGAAAGTATCAGCAACAGGTTAGACGAAAGAATTTCAGAGGTAGAAGACAAAGTTTTTGAGATAACTCAGATAGTAAAAGAGAGAGAAAAGAAGAGAGACAAAGCAGAACGTTCCCTGCCAGAATTATGGGACTTTATGAAGCGTTCCAACATACGAGTTATAGGAATTCCAGAAGGGGAAGAAGAATGCCCCAGAGGACTGGAAGCCATACTAGAGAATGTTATAAAAGAAAATTTCCCAAATATCACCAAAGATTCTGACACACTGCTTTCAGAGGGCTATCGGACCCCAGCTCACCTCAACTCTAACCGAGCTTCCCGAAGACACATTGTGATGAACCTGTCCAAAGTCAAGACAAAAGAAAAGATTCTGCAAGCTGCCAGGAGTAAGCGCCAGTTGACCTACAGGGGCAAATCAATCAGAGTGACTGCAGACTTCTCTAATGAAACTTTCCAAGCAAGAAGACAATGATCATCTACCTTTAATCTACTTAAACAGAGCAATTTCCAGCCCAGAATTCTGTACCCTGCTAAGCTAAGCTTCAAAATTGACGGAGAAATCAAATCATTTACGGATATACAAACATTGAGGAAATTCGCCACAACAAGACCAGCTCTACAGGAAATACTTCAACCTGTTCTGCACACTGACCACCACAATGGATCAGCAACAAAGTAAGAACTCAGAAATCAAAGGACAGAACCTAACCTCCACACCGATGCAAAAAATAAAACTAAGCAATGGACTCTCACAAAATAAGATGAATAGAATACTACCACACTTATCAATTATTTCAATAAATGTTAATGGCTTGAATTCCCCACTGAAGAGACATAGATTGGCTGACTGGATTAAAAAACACAAGCCATCCATTTGCTGTCTGCAAGAAACACACCTGGCTTCAAAAGACAAATTAAAGCTCCGAGTCAAGGGTTGGAAGACAATTTTTCAGGCAAACGGAATTCAGAAGAAAAGAGGAGTTGCAATCTTATTTTCAGATACATGTGGATTTAAAGCAACTAAAGTCAAAAAAGACAAAGATGGTCACTTTGTATTGGTCAAGGGAAAAATACAACAAGAAGACATTTCAATTCTAAATATTTATGCACCCAATTTAAATACTCCCAGATTCTTGAAACAGACCTTACTCAGTCTGAGCAATATGATATCTGATAATACTATAATAACAGGGCACCTTAACACTCCTCTTACAGAGCTGGACAGATCCTCTAAACAGAAATTAAACAAGGATATAAGAGATTTAAATAAGACCCTAGAACAACTGTGCTTGATAGACGCATATAGAACACTCCATCCCAAAAATAAAGAGTATACATTCTTCTCATCACCCCATGGAACATTCTCCAAAATTGATCATATCCTGGGACACAAAACATATATCAACAGAATCAAAAGCATTGAAATTTTACCTTGTATCTTCTCAGACCATAAGGCACTAAAGGTGGAACTCAACTCTAACAAAAATGCTCAACCCCACCCAAAGGCATGGAAATTAAACAATCTTCTGTTGAATAACAGATGGGTGCAGGAAGAAATAAAACAGGAAATCATTAACTTCCTTGAGCATAACAACAATGAAGACACAAGCTACCAAAACCTGTGGGATACTGCAAAGGCAGTTTTGAGAGGAAAATTCATCGCTTTAGATGCCTACATTCGAAAAACAGAAAGAGAGCACATCAACAATCTCACAAGAGATCTTATGGAATTGGAAAAAGAAGAACAATCTAAGCCTAAACTCAGTAGAAGAAAAGAAATATCCAAAATCGAATCAGAGATCAATGAAATTGAAAAGAAAAGAATCATTCAGAAAATTAATGAAACAAGGAGTTGGTTTTTTGAAAAAATAAATAAAATAGATAAACCATTGGCCAGACTAACGAGGAATAGAAAAGTCAAATCTCTAGTAACCTCAATCAGAAATGATAAAGGGGAAATAACAACTGATCCCACAGAGATACAAGAGGTCATCTCTGAACACTACCAGAAACTCTATGCCCAGAAATCTGACAATGTGAAAGAAATGGATCAATATTTGGAATCACACCCTCTCCCTAGACTCAGCCAGGAAGAAATAGAGCTCCTGAACAGACGAATTTCAAGCACTGAGATCAAAGAAACAATAAAAAATCTTCCAACCAAAAAGTGCCCTGGTCCAGATGGCTTCACACCAGAATTCTATCAAACCTTCAAAGAAGAGCTTATTCCTGTACTGCAGAAATTATTCCAAAAAATTGAGGAAGAATGAATCTTCCCCAACACATTCTATGAAGCAAACATCATCCTGATACCAAAACCAGGAAAAGACCCAACAAAAAGGAGAATTTCAAACCAATCTCACTCATGAATATAGACACAAAAATTCTCAACAAAATCCTAGCCAATAGATTACAGCTTATCATCAAAAAAGTCATTCATCATGATCAAGTAGGCTTCATCCCAGGGATGCAAGGCTGGTTTAACATACGCAAGTCCATAAACGTTATCCACCATATTAACAGAGGCAAAAATAAAGATCACATGATCCTCTCAAAAGATACAGAAAAAGCATTTGATAAAATGCAGCATCCTTTTCTAATTAGAACACTGAAGAGTATAGGCATAGGTGGCACATTTCTTAAACTGATTGAAGCTATCTATGACAAACCCACAGCCAATATTTTACTGAATGGAGTAAAACTGAAAGCTTTTCCTCTTCGAACTGGAACCAGACAAGGTTGTCCTCTGTCACCTTTACTATTCAACGTAGTGCTGGAAGTTCTAGCCAATACAATTAGGCAAGACAAGGAAATAAAGGGAATCCAAATGGGAGCAGAGGAGGTCAAACTCTCCCTCTTTGCTGACGACATGATCTTATACTTAGAGAACCCCAAAGACTCAACCACAAGACTCCTAGAAGTCATCAAAAAATGCAGTAATGTTTCAGGATATAAAATCAATGTCCACAAGTCAGTAGCCTTTGTGTACACCAATAACAGTCAAGATGAGAAGCTAATTAAGGACACAACTCCCTTCACCATAGTTTCAAAGAAAATGAAATACCTAGGAATATACCTAACGAAGGAGGTGAAGGACCTCTATAAAGAAAACTATGAAATCCTCAGAAAGGAAATAGCAGAGGATATTAACAAATGGAAGAACATACCATGCTCATGGATGGGAAGAATCAACATTGTTAAAATGTCTATACTTCCCAAAGCAATCTACCTATTCAATGCCATTCCTATCAAAATACCAACATCGTACTTTCAAGATTTGGAAAAAATGATTCTGCGTTTTGTATGGAACCGGAAAAAAAACCCATATAGCTAAGGCAGTTCTCTGTAACAAAAATAAAGCTGGGGGCATCAGCATATCAGATTTTAGTCTGTACTACAAAGCCATAGTGCTCAAGACAGCATGGTACTGGCACAAAAACAGAGACATAGACACTTGGAATCGAATTGAAAACCAAGAAATGAAACTAACATTTTCCAACCACCTAATCTTTAATAAACCAAACAAGAACATACCTTGGGGGAAAGACTCCCTATTCAATAAATGGTGTTGGGAGAACTGGATGTCTACATGTAAAAGACTGAAACTGGACCCACACCTTTCCCCAGTCAAAAAAATTGATTCAAAATGGATAAAGGAGGGCGGCCCCTGTGGCTCAAGGAGTAGGGCGCCGGTCCCATATGCCAGAGGTGGCTGGTTCAAACCCAGCCCCGGCCAAAAACCACAAAAAAAAAAAAAAAAAAAAAAAAAAAAAAAAAAAAAAAAAAAACAAAATGGATAAAGGACTTAAATTTAAGGCATGAAACAATAAAAATCCTCCAAGAAAGCATAGGAAAAACACTGGAAGATATTGGCCTGGGGAAAGACTTCATGAAGAAGACTGCCATAGCAATTGCAACAACAACAAAAATAAACAAATGGGACTTCATTAAACTGAAAAGCTTCTGTACAGCTAAGGAGACAACAACCAAAGCAAAGAGACAACCTACACAATGGGAAAGGATATTTGCATATTTTCAATCAGACAAAAGCTTGATAACTAGGGTCTATAGAGAACTCAAATTAATCCACATGAAAAAAGCCAACAATCCCATAGATCAATGGGCAAGAGACATGAATAGAACCTTCTCTAAAGATGACAGACGAATGGCTAACAAACACATGAAAAAATGTTCATCATCTCTATATATTAGAGAAATGCACATCAAAACAACCCTGAGATATAATCTAACCCCAGTGAGAATGGCCCACATCACAAAATCTCAAAACTGCAGATGCTGGCGTGGATGTGGAGAGAAGGGAACACTTTTACACTGTTGGTGGGACTGCAAACTAGTACAACCTTTCTGGAAGGAAGTATGGAGAAACCTCAAAGCACTCAAGCTAGACCTCCCATTTGATCCTGCAATTCCATTACTGGGCATCTACCCAGAAGGAAAAAAATCCTTTTATCATAAGGACACTTGTACTAGACTGTTTATTGCAGCTCAATTTCCAATTGCCAAAATGTGGAAACAGCCTAAATGCCCACCAACCCAGGAATGGATTAACAAGCTGTGGTATATGTATACCATGGAATACAATTTAGCCATTAAAAAAAAAATGGCGACTTTACATCCTTCGTATTAACCTGGATGGACGTGGAAGACATTATTCTTAGTAAAGCATCACAAGAATGGAGAAGCAGGAATCCTATGTACTCAATTTTGATATGAGGACAATTAATGACAATTATGGTTATGGGGGGGAACAGAAAGAGGGAGGTGGGTGGGGCCTTGGTGTGTGTCACACTTTATGGGGGCAAGACATGATTGCAAGAGGGACTTTACCTAACAATTGCAATCAGTGTAACCTGGCTTATTGTACCCTCAATGAATCCCCAACAATAAAAAAAAAAAAAATCTATAACTGTGTTTGATACATTTATAAAAAAGATACATTGCATGGCAACTTTTTAATTATAACTATCTTAATAGAAATATCTGTGAGTGATATATAGATTTTTTTTTATATATTATTTCTCACATATGTATATATAAATATATATGTATATCTGGGAAACTATTTCGAAATAATTTATACAAAAATATTTGGTTACTAAACTTGGATATTTAAAAACCCAGTTTCCAAATCATCGGTAATGATTTGAAAATTTTTATATATTTATGAAAATAATGTTCTTCACTGCAGTTTATAACACTATAGTTCAGCGGTCCTCAAACTGCAGTCCGTGGGCCACAGGAGGCAGTGTGATTGTATTTGCTCCTGTTTTGGTTTTTTACATCAAAATAAGATGTGTGCCATGTGCATAGGAATTTGTTCATAGTTTTTTTTGTTTTTTTTTTTAACTATAGTCCGGCCATCCAACGGTCTGAGGGACAGTGAATTCGGCCCCCTGTTTAAAAAGTTTGAGGATGCCTGCAAGAGTATTAAATATTTAATTTATCGTAGTACTTGTCTGTTTCATTTACAATATCATCTTTATAATATATGGAAAGAGATTAGGAATCGATTTCAATTTTAGAAAATGAAATAGATATGCAAAATACGTAAGAGAAAAAAAGATATTGAGCCTGTTGGCTCCCAAGGGGAAGGAACATCACGTTAGAGCAATGCGGTCACCATGTCAGGACAGTCCTTCGTACAGAGTAATATATCTTTTTGATATTTGGGTCACTATATTTTGAGCCTCTTTATTATAGTAAATTAGCCTGCATTTAACTAATAAATTGATAAGTAAAAATATACTGTCAGTCTTATCTGCAAAGAAACAGGTCAAAGAAGGACAGTACAAAAACTACGTCCCAAATATTGGTAATTCTGAAATAAAGCGCATTTAGAACTAACATTTCAACTTTCATCCTTAACAGCATTGTACATGTCAATTGAGTAGCTGAATGTGTCCTCATTCTTTGATCTTCAATAAATTCTTTAAAAACTTTTCTCCCAATTTAATGCAATTCAGCAAACATTTAATACGATCTAATTGCTTTTGAAGTTCAGAAAGCACAATTCTGACATAATAAACGTGGAAAATTAGCTATTGGGCATGCCCGTGCTCTGAAGAAATGCACATTTTTCTCAAGTTCTCCAGTAAGATATTTAAAAGTAATACAGTTTATTAAAATTTTATGCAAAATTCAGTGAAGTTTCTTTGCTACTTTAATGACAAATGTGACATTAGGTGTACATATCTAACCCTTTTATTACTGAATTCCCCTTAAATTGGTTGGGTAATGGTAGTAAAATTCTCCATTTAAATATATTTTCAAAAGAAATTAAGGTTGCCTCAAGAACAATTATACTTAATGAGACTTCTACAAGAGTGCTGTATCTCCACAGAGCTGACCTTTGCAGTGACAGATGGTGGGGACAAAGCTAAGTGTATCCCACGCTCAGAAAGCCATCTCCATGGGACCCTCAGGCACAGTGCCCTATGACCTTGTACATGCCAGCCACCATCTAATACCTGAACTACTTCAACAGCCTTATTATTTCCCCTTTTCATTTTTACTCCCTTACAGTTATAACAGCATGTCTACCAATCAGTGAAATCATTTGCTTGAAGGAAGATGTGTGTTTTATTAATCTTCTTTATTATTTTGTATTTTTTTTCAGGTTCTTTGGGGGTACAAAGAGTTAGGTTACAGTGCTTGCATTTGTCAGGTAAAGTCTCTCTTATATTTGTGTCACGCCCCCAAAGACGTGCCATACTACTTTTTTGAACAAAAAAACTAAATCTTCCAAATACTTCTCATTGCAACCCTCTGTAGGCCAGGATGAAAACTTTCCATGTTATTTCCAACTTCATCCCATTCCATGACTCCTTCCTATGCCTAGCCCATGCCCAGCATGCCTCGTTCTGTCAAACATTGACTGCAGCAGAGCTTCTTGTACTTGCCAATTTTACCTCCCTGTTGAACACACATGACAGCCTCCTTCCCATATTTTTTTTCAACTCAATACCATGTTACTTTCAACACTGACCACTTATCTAAAGTAATCTCAGCCCCGCTCTGTCACCTTCATTCTCTGTTATACTGTGGATTTTAGTTTAATATTTATGTACCTGAACTTATCTAATTAATTCCTTCCTGTGATAAAAATCGATCTATCCCTCCTAGATAAGGGGTCTCCTTGTTATTACTGTGCCACCACTGTATAATTCAATGATTGGAAGACAGTGCGTACTAACAAATATTGGTAGCTGGCTTAATTGTTTCATCTCTGATTTTACTGTGTATCCACCAAGGACTTCGATTACAACAATAAATATGAAAACTTCTAGATATTCCCACTATTTCTCAACTTATTATTCACATTTTTATATGCCCTTTTACTTTATGTGCTGGGAAAATCCCTGAATTCTATCTTTCCAATCACAAATTGATCTTAATTATGATTTCTTTTACATTTATGATAATAATATACTTTTTAAAGGAGGGTAAAGATTATACTTTAATTTGAAAAGAACAAGAATGATTTTTTTTTCATGGCATCTATTTCTGCTTCACATATGTAATGCTTTTTTTGTTATTTCTAATGATATCTGTTATATTACTTTAAAAGTCTTTTACTCTGTTTTATTCATTCCATTACATTGGATACCAGATTCTGCCATTGTCCACAGCATTTCCTTTTCAAATGTTTGTTGATTTTTTTATTCTTTGGGTTCTATTGGTTTATTCAATTTATTTTATCATAACTATTATTAAAAAACTTAAAATAGCTAATGTTGCTTCAAATGTAACTAGCAGTATAGAAATTGAAAAGACTCCGTTATATTTTCAGGAAGATTTCCACATTTTAATAAGGTATCAGTAATATGTAACAGTTTTGTTACATGAAGAGGAATTATATAATGAGATATTTATCAATTGTTCAGTATAAAATAATTTTTAGTTGTCCAAATTATGTCATATAATCTGACTCAGATATTTGAACATGAAGACTGTGGAGTCATAAATCTGATAAAATAAACTTCAGCAAAGCAGGTTATCTGAATCACCAATTATGTTTCTCTCCATAAAGTTATCAGATATTAAAGTGAATTTTTGTTTGTAATGTGTTATATTTTGAAGATGTTGAACAGCCAAAAAAGCATTTAAATAGTTATATTCTTCTATTACTTCATTGTACACTTCATTTATTTCTGTTAAACAACTATGTACTTTATTACTAACAGGCACTTTCAATTTGGTTTCAACAGAAGTTTCTGCCATCTATTAACAATGTACCTAATTTCTGTAACAAGTAAAATATTAAATTACATGTATTGATTTTAATACATATTTATTCCTTCACAATAATTTTATTAACTCAATTTATAATTTATTGATGAGTTAATCAACTTAATCTTGCAGGAAAAAATATTTTCAAGTCTACAAGTGACATATTGAATATCATTCATATTACTTTGTGCTTGTAATTCACATAACATTTCACATTCAAAACAACATTAAATGGTAATATTTTCCACTGACCTTCAGAATTTTTAAAACAATAAAAAATAATGTATACCATTGTGCATATTATTAAATCTCTTTAACGTGACATCTCTATGATAATAAGAGAATAGATTCAAATCCCACACACACACACGCACACAGAGAAACCTGGATTTCAAGCTTTGGTTTTTGTTACCTTTTCATTCCTCAATCTATAATACTAATGGTCTGAATATTTCAGGATAAATTCCCATTTCATACTATCAGATATGAGTAGTTTTAGTCATATATGTAAAAAAACATTGTGGTTTTACTCCACGGATAGAGTGAATTTTATATCTGACTATATCAGTGGTTCTCAACCTTCCTGATGCCACAACCCTTTAATACAGTTCCTCATGTTTTGGTGACCCCCAACCATAAAATTATTTTCATTGCTACTTCATAACTTTAATTTTGCTATTTTAGCAATGAAAATAATTTTATGGTTGGGGGCCACCACAACATGTGGAACTGTATTAAAGGGTTCCAGCATTAGGAAGGTTGAGAACCAGTGGACTAAGTTCTTACCTAATGAATTTACTACTGAAAGCACATTATCAAATCTGCGGCCCACCTAAAACAGGTTAAGAGTATTTCCCTGATGATTAGAGATGTTGTGCATTTTTTCATGTGAGTGTTTGCCATTAATCTGTTTTCATTAGAAATGTTTCTGTTCATTTCTGTTTGCCCACTTTTTAATGGGTTGTTTAATATTTTCTTGTTGATTTGCTTGAGTTCTTTGCTGATTCTGGTTAGCAGTCTTTTATCAGATGTGTAGCATACAAATATCTTCTGCCATTTTGTAAGTTGTCTATTTGCTTTATTGATTCTGTTCTTACCTGTGCAGAAACTCTTTGACTTGATCAGGTCTCATTTACTTATTTTTGCTGTTACTATGGTTGCTTTTGGGTCTATTTCATAAATTCTCTGCCTACGCTGATATCTATAAGAATTTTCCCAATATTTTCTTCTAGAATTCTTATAGTTTCATGTCTTAGGTTTAAGTCTTTTACCAATCATGAATTAATTCTTGAGAATGGTGAAAAATACAGGTCTTGTATTTCAGTCTTTTACATGTTGTTTTCCATTTTCCCAAGTACTCTATTGAATAGAGATTATTTCCCCCAGTGTAGTTTTTTGTTTGCTTTATAAAAGATTATGTAGGAGCATGTGAATAGTTTCATATCTGGGTTCTTTGCTCTGGTCCATAGGTCTATTTTCTCTTTTTATGCAAATACCATGCTGTTTTGCTTACGATAGCCTTGTAGTACAGCCTGAATTCTGATGGAGTGATGCCTCCAGATTTGTTCTTATTATGTAAGATTGCATTGGTTATTTGGGATCTTTTCTGATTCCATATGAAGCATAGAACTACTTTTTCAATACCTGTGAAATATGATGTTGATATTTTAATGGGAATTGCATTGAATTTGTAGATTATTTTGAGTAGTGCAGACATTTTTAAAATATCAATACTGCCAATCCATGAGCCTTACACATATTTCCAGCTACTGATGTTCTTTGCAATTTCTTTTCATGGTGTTTTGTAATTCTCTATATAGAGATCTTTTGCCCCTTATGTTAAATCTATTCTTAGGTATTTCATTTTCTTTGATGTTACTGTGCAAGGTACTATATCCTTGATTTGAGGCTCAGCTTGACTGTTGTTGGTATATATGAAAGCTACTAATTTGTGTACTTGATTTTGTAACTTGAGGTGTTGCTGTATTTATTTATCAATTTCAGGAGGCTTTTGGTTGCGTCTCTGGTATTTTTCATGGTAAATCAGTCAAAACTACATGGAGATATTACCTAAACCCAGCCTTAATGGCTCACATCATAAAGTTCTAATGACACGGAAAGAGGAGAGAAAGGAACACTCATGCACTGTTGGTGATACTCCAGACTAGTTCAATCTCTATGGAAAATGGTATGCAGATTCCTCGATGAAATTAAAGTAGACCTGCCATTTGATCCTGCAATCCCACTACTAAGTTTTTTCTAAAGGGGAAAAAAGACATTTTATGAAAAAGACACTTGCATTTGAATATTTATAACATCACAATTAATAATTACAAAGATGTGTAAACAACCCACGTGCCTACAAATTCATGAATGGATCAATAAAATGTGGTAGATGTATACTATTCAGTCACAAAAAAGGTGGCAATGTAGTACCTTTTATAACTACTTGGATGGAATCAGAGAACATTATCCCAAGTGAAGTATCACAAGAATGGAAAAACATACACCCATGTACTCAATACTAAATTGGAACTAGTTGATCAGCACTTTTGTGCTTATATGGAAGTATAATACAGTGAAATTCAAGAGGGCAGAAAGTAAGAGAACGACATGAGTATATTCCCATCCACTGGGTACGTTGCATGGGTACACTGCACACTTTCTGGGTGAGGGGCACAACTGTAACTTAGACCTAAAATTTGTAAAAGGAGAATGTAACCAAAATGTGTATACCCCTGTAACATTCTGATGCAAAAATCCTTCTCAAAAAAATAAAATAAAAATAGAAATGAAACAGGTAAATGCCTTAATGCAATTCCAAAATCTACTTTAAAACATTTGTGAATTTTTTTCATCTTACCTATTTAATCAGTATGAAATTATCTGTTTAAACACACATACCTTATCTACCTCTGCTTTCCTCCCATGTTCACTACCAATACCCTTGTGCAAATCCCATCATCACAACCCTCTGTGTCTCTCCTTAAAACTCTTTAATGGATATATCCACAATGGAGTATTCTCAACTGCAAATCTTGTCATCCTCTGACCCTTTTACAGCTTTTGAACTTTATCATGTGGTGTGTCATTCCTCTCTTATCTGGATGCTTACACCTCTCTCTCTCTTTCTCTCTCTCTCTCTCTCTATCTCTCACGCTTTCCTGGCCATACTCAGAACTCTCACACACTTCCCTGATGTATTCTCTCTATCCTAGCATTCTTTCTGGCCCTAATTCCAACAACTCTGCTTCACATTAAATATCATTTCTTATAAACTCATTCTTTGATGTCACATAAAGTTAGGCCTGCTGTTATAATGTTTTATGAATTTTCTTTCATGGAGGATAATTTATCATCTTTGTAATCATGTAATTTACTCATTTTTTCCCTATTTTTCCCTCATCAGTTTGCAAGCTCCTAGACTTCATAGATGATTAAATATTAACTCTATAGAACTATAGTACCTATCACACATCTTAGGACATACACATATGTAAAAAAGATTTGATTATAAGTAAACAGGTCTTCCTACAAAGTTCTAAGTGAAATATTTAATTAGTGAATAAAGTTCTAAGTGAATATTGAAATATTTAAAAAGACTTCAGTTCACGCTGAGTTATCCTGATATTGAACATGGATATCCACAGATGCTTAAGATATTACTCAAAAATTTGAAATATGCATTTATTTTATGGACAAAGCAATTGGCAAAGTATCCTGAATTGAAAAAAATACACACTGTCTTATTATTTTCTTAGCTTTGCTTACATAAAGGTATCTCATGTTTTTAAATATCATATTCATAGAATAAAATGATTAAACACAAAAAACTCATTTTATAATAAATAGGAGTATTTTTCCATTAATTTTCTAATAAAAATTAAAATGTGTGAAAAATAATGCATATTTATATTAGAATTATGAATGGCCCCATCTTTGCTTGGTAGAGTGGAATACAATACATGAGGTTAACCTTTATTAACACAAACTTATTAAAGACAAGTGTTACATGGAGACTGCCTTTAGAGATGTGTGGGATGATAATATAACTATTTTTCTATTGTTTAACCTGGGAAATCCTAAAATGTATAATTTATATTCTTTACTAATTAGTAATTACTAATAAATGATACTTATCAAAGTATCTCCAGTTCCATAGCTAGTCACTAAGTAATTCTAAATAAATTTCTCCATGTTCAAGCCTTTAAAAAAATTGTGCTATCCAGCATAATCATAGAAAAATCCAGGTAGCCCCAAATATGTCACACTCTCATTAGAAAATCACTTGGTTAACTGCATTTCAGATTCTGGTTAAAAATAATTTGTATGGGTTTCTACCACGGCCTGTAAAAAAGTAACAGCTACTGTATTTAAACTCACAATTTCATAGCAGAAAATTGTGGAAACTAGTTTTCTGACCATCAAAATTGAACAAAAGGTAATACAAAGGGTTATCTCTGAGAAAAGACAATTAAATGACATAACCTCTAAGAGCTCCCAAATTTACTGCCTGGAGAAAGTTTTTAGGCCTCAGCACAAAGAGGATATCCAAAGAGAGCTGAGTAATCTCAGAGTTTGAATAAACTGAGTTTAAAATTCAGAGATGTCAAGGTAGACAGAATTTGTAGACTATAATATCAGAGTGAAGGAACAGTACACAGAAAGCTCCAGAAATCTGTATGGTGTTCCTTTCAATGCTTTTACTAAGTGTGTATCCATTCATTCTTGTAAGGAAACTACTAACACAAAACAGGACTAGAAAACAGTTAGCTGGAGGAAAGATCTTAATATACATTGAACATGTAGTATTATCTTCAGAATGGTATTGCCTCAGTAGTGGTCCCAAATTAACCTTAGATTACAGGATGTTCTGGAATCTTCTAGCAAAGATTAAAAGAAAGCTTCAAAGGGTTAAAGCTGATTCTAAATAACTGACCTGAGCAAAGACCCCAAATGTAAGTTTGCAAAAGAATCAACCTTCTCAAAGCAAAAACAAAACAAACAAACAAACAAACAAAGTACACTTAAATGTAAATATTATAGGTGCAAAGAAGGAGAATTCTGTTGTAACAAAATATCATGTACTGAGCAGTTTATAAATAGCAGATATTTGTATTTTACAGTTTAGGAGGGTAATGAATCCAAGGTGGTCAGATCACCAACAAATTTAATGTCCAAAGAGGGTGTGTTTGCTTGTTCATAGATGAAAACTTCTAGCTATGCCCTTTCAGGGTCCTCAAACTATAGCCCATGGGCCACATGAAAGCAGTGTGATTGTATTTGTTCCTGTTTTTTTTTTTTTTATTATTTCAAAATAAGATATATGCAGTGTGCATAGGAATTTGTTCATAGTGTTTTTTTGTTTGTTTGTTTGTTTTTAACTATATAGTTCGGCCCTCCAACGGTCTGAGGGACAGTAAACTGGCCCCCTGTTTAAAAAGTTTGAGGACCCCTGCATCATGAAAGGGAAAGGCATCTCTTTAGAATCCTTTTGATAAGGGAATTAATCCAATTTGTAAAATAATAACCTAATGAACCCCATGACCTAATAATCTTCCAAAGGCCACCCCTCTTAATATTATCAAGTGAATGGGTTATGATTTAAACATCTGAATTTTGGAGAGACACAAACATTTAGACTGTAACAATAACTATATAGTTATAACCAGAAGGAAAATAAGGAGCTCCAGTGGCATAATCAGTTAGCGTGCAGTACTTATATGATAGAAGGAAAATAAATTAATGGAAGGAGACATATAATTAACACATGTTATAGAATTACCAAAAATATTACAACAGTTATCATCAATAAAATCTATGTGTTTCAGAAAAGAAATGAGAGCATGAAGATTATGCATTGAGAAATGAAATATTTGCAAACTATTCATCTAATAACCCATGGATAGCTAGAATATGGAAAAAAAAACCAACTCGACAAGAAAAGAAAAAAATGAGTAATCCCATTAAAAAGTTGGCAAAAGATATGAATAATCATTTCTCAAAAGAAGAAATACAAATGACTAAAAAGTATATAAAAAATGCTCACCATTTTTGGTCTAGAGAGATGCAAATCTAAACCACAAATGAGATATCATATTATCACAGTCGAAATGGTTATTATTAAACAGACAAAAAATTACAGATTTTGTGAAGGTTGAGAAATCTAAACTAGTACAGTCACTATGGAAAACAATGTGGAGATTAAAAAAAAAAACACAAAATAAAACTACCATTCCTTTCAGCAATCCCTTTATATCCACACAAATGAATATAAGTCAATATATCAAAGAGACACCCTAAATAAATTTGCATATTTATTGCAGAACTATTCACAATAACAAAGATATAGAATCAAACAAAGTGTCCATCAGTGAATGAATGGATAAAGAAAATGTGGTGTATGTGTATATACACAATAGAGTACTTTTCAGCCATAAAAAGTATGTAATCATATCATTTGCAGCAACATGAATGAAACTGAAGGTCATTATCTTAAGTGAAATAAACCTGGTCCAAAAAGACAAATATTGCATGATCTCACTTGTATGTCAGAGCTAGAAAATTGAAATATAGGGAGGTAGAGACTGTCTACCAAGACTTCAGTACTCATTAAAATACTTTCCAAAAATACAGGTGAAATAAAGAGTATTTGGAATACATGAAAGCTGACAAAATGTATCAACAGCATATCAACACTACAAAAAATCTCAACATTAAGTCCTTCAAGCAGAAGCAGTATGACACCAGATGGATATTTGGATCTACACAAAGTATTAAAAAAGTGCTTAGAATGATAGTATGTAGATAAGCCAGGCGTGCTGGCTCATGCCTGTAATCCCAGTGCTCAGAGAAACCAAGACAAGCTGATCGCTTGAGCTCAGGAGTTAAAGACCAGCCTGTGAAAGAGTGAGACCCTGTCTCTACTAAAAAAAAAAATAAAATAAGTAAACAATAATAATAATAAGCAGATGAAATATTTTTAAATAATTTAATATAATTTTAATTTCTGAGAAGATAGCCAATTAAGCAAATGTAATAACAATTGTCTGTTGAGTTTTATAGCATATCTGAAAATAATAGCTTAACAGTCAGAAAAATGTATATAAATATAAATGTTAGAAGGTTTTTACATTACACATGAAATGGTATGAAGTTCATAGCATAACCTCTGAAGAATCTACCCTCTAAGAAAGAGCTATTGATAATAAATTAATAAAAAGGTGATATTGTTATAATTTTGGCTTCCATCAATATTTCTTTCATAAGCTAGGATATAGTATATACTAATATACTAAAGATATTATAACTCTATAATAAGAGTGAAACACTATTTTAAATGTTTTCAATAACGCAATTAGAATATTCACAACTAAGAAAGCATAAGAAATATTTTAAGAATTCCTAAATAATGAGAATTTAGTTTAAATTACAATTAATGCTATGATAATACCAGATTAATCTTTTTTTTTTTTTTCCTAAAGTAGAGTTTGAGCTATATTGCTGCCTTCCTCAAGAACCTGCAATGGTTCATCATTTCTACCATTAATAAAAGGACCATTTAAAAATTCCACTTTCATTATAAAACCTTTTCTGAATCCTTACAGATGGGATTAATTACATTTTCTTTTAAATCTTGTATGATTTTAACATCTGCCCACTCCAAGCCTCATATTGAAATATAATTGCCATTTTAACATTATTAAGAGGTAAGACCTTTAAGAAGTGATTACCTTAAGAAGGCTCCACCTGCTCAGGTGAGATCGGTGTTGTTTTAAAAGGACAATTTTAGGCCTCCTGTGCCCTTTCTTGCCCTCTTGCCTTCTGCCATGTGATTGTTTGGCAGGAAGGCCTGGCAACATACATTGATATTGGACTTTCTGGATTCTAGAACTATGAGTCAACCCAGTCTCAGGTATTCTGTTATAGCAGCACAAAAAGGGATAAGACAATTCTTTTTTACTTTATCTGTTGTAATTTGATATTTTCTCTTAGCGTTTATTTTTTTTTTTAAATAGCAAATAAAATTTCACACTGTGACATGGCTGAATCTAACTAATATATGTGTTATCTCACAATTTTCTGTTTGCAATAAGGCCACAAAATATGTTCTCTTAGCAATTTTAAAGTATACAATCCCTAGTTAATAGTCACTATGTTCTGCAAGAGAGCTCTTGAACTTCCTCTTTGTGTCTAAATGAAAATTTGTATTCTTTGCCCATCATCTTTCCAGTTTATTCCTACCCCCTATCCCCACACTTTGGTAAGCAAAAATCTACTCTTTGCTTCTATGAATTTGACTTGTTTATATTGCACATACACATGTGAGTGAGAAAATGCAATCTCTGTCTTTTTGTGCCTCTCCTACAGAGCTGAGGCCAGCATGAGCAAGGAAGCAGACAGAAAGCACCGTAAGCTCTGAAACCTGGATGTAGGATTATGCTGTGTTCAGGAAGTATAGCAAAGGCCAACGTGCCCTGAGACCAAGAACATAAGGAGGGAGGTTGGTAAGAAAGAAGGTCTAATATTACCTAGGAATCATATTACAAGATTTGCTGGACAGAGAGAGGGCTTTGAATCTTACTCTAAAAGTGCCATTGAAAACTAAAAACCATTGAAAGATGACGTGATTCTACTTTTATTTAAAAGATGAGGTTAAGCAGAAAGCCAGAAAACGAGTGGGTTAACATTGAGATAGCCTGGCAGATGTTGATGGCTTTGATTTGGTCTTAGCAGTGAAGGTAGAACATATATATATATATATATATATACACATATACATTTTTAAGTTCTATTTTTAAAGTATATGTATTTTAAGATCTTTTTAAAAGTAGAAAGTGCATTAGCTGATGAATGAGCATATGGTTTGAGAGAAAAAAGAGGATTTAAAATATTTTTTCAGTATGCGCATATAAAAATGCTGTATTTAAAAAATTTTATTTTTTTATATGTATGAAGAATTATGGAGTTAGAAAGGGTATGTGGAATAAAATAATTCACATATTTACACTATTGCAATTCACCTAAATTTGATTTGTACATTGGTAAAATGGATTCTATTTGAGTAGAAATAACTTCACCTCAAAGAAAACAATAGCATAAGATCTCCCTATAGAAAATAAATCAGTGGCATAGCAGATTTTAGAGTCACCACCATCCAATTTCATGAGACATCAACAGGCATTTTTAGTTTGTGAAGCTTTTACAGACTCTTGCATGAAAACAAATATGAAATATGAGACAAAGCTGGAATAATTTTACCAGGAATTTCCATCAGATTAAAATGTAAATATTTTCCTTATGTCAACTTTTTTCTCTGAATGCTCATGCAGGTTTATTCATTATTATGAGGTGACAAAAATTTGTGAAAATTTACAGTTGATCTGGTCAAATCTAATTGCCTCATGTTGCTAATTCAACTGGCCCCATGCAAAGCTAGTCTTAGTACTGCCAACTTCAATCATGATAAGAGGAAAAAGAATATATTAAAGTTGCAGAAAGGATGAGATATTTTAACAGTAAGATGCTAGCTCAGCTTTTTTACTTATTAATACATTGCATAATAAAATTTCTATCATGATTATTAAAAGTGATATTTATTTTTTCTGGAAAACCTCTTTCAAAAGTTGACATGATAAAAATAAGTAAGAGAGATGCTGATTAATTCATGACTAAGAGAGGTCCTTTTTCAGTTGAAGGAGCTCTGAAACAGAGATTCAAATAAAAATCCTACCAGAAGTCTAACCAAGCAGGTACTCTTACAAACCATTGATTTGATTTATTATATCATGAAAACAAAAAGGTATTCCTTCTTAAACTTATTTACATAACACAGATCAGAATATTATATTCTTCATACATTTATGATTTTTGTAGAACCAGCTAATTTTATGTATGACTCTTATATGAAATATGTTAGAAGTAGCATCATGGTGACTGTTTTAGGTCACATATTTAAAATGTCTTTCTATTATCATATCTAAGTTATTTCTCAATGTATCTGTGTCTGATTAGGTGAAAGTCATATCACAATATTTAGCCATAAAACTAAGGCTAATTTAACTAGTGTCTTTCAGACTAGCATCATCAATCTTTTTAATAGGAGAATATTGGGCCAGATGCAGTGGCTAACACCTATAATCATGGCACTTTGGAAGACTGAGGTTTGGAAGATTGTATGAGCCCAGAAGTTTGAGATTGCAATGAGCTGTATAATGACACTGTAGCCTTGGACACAGAGTGGGACCTTATCTCAAAAAGAAATAATACTACTACTAAAACAAATTTAAAAAATTAAAAATAAATAAAAGGGTAAATATGACTCTTTGATAATGTATCATGCAAAATACAAGATCTCAAGCCCTGTATTATCTACTTGATCAAGAAATGACATATTACCTGGCACTGCAACAGTGAATAATTTGTCTTTAATAAGTGTTGAAGGGATGGTCATCTATAATCCAGGCAAATGGAAAGCAGAAAAAAGCAGGCGTTCACAGACTCAATAGGCTTTAAACCGACCAAAATAAGGAATGATATGGATGGACACTTCATATTTGTTAAAGGTAATACTCAATATGATGAGATTTCAATTATTAATGTTTATGCACCCAACCAGAACGCACCTCAATTTATAAGAGAAACTCTAACAGACATGAGCCACTTCATTTCCTCTACTTCCATAATAGTTGGAGATTTTAACACTCCTTTAGCAGTACTGGATAGATCCTCCAAAAAAGCTAAGCAAAGAAATTTTAGATTTAAACTTAACCACTCAACATCAGGACATAGCAGACATCTAAAGAACATTTCATCCCAACAAAACTGAATACACATTCTTCTCATCAGCCCACGGAACATACTCCAAAATCAACCACATCCTAGGCCACAAATCTAACCTCAGCAAATTTTAAAAAATAGAAATTATTCCTTGCATCTTCTCAGACCATCATGGAATAAAAGTTGAATTCAATAACAACAGGAACCTGTATACCCACACAAAAACATGGAAGCTAAACAACCTTATGCTGAAGGATAGATGGGTTATAGACGAGATTAAGAAGGAAATCACCAAATTTTTGGAACAAAACAACAATCAAGACATGAATTACAAAAACCTCTGGGATACTGCAAAGGCAGTCCTAAGAGGGAAATTTATAGCACTGCAAGCCTTCCTCAAAAAAACGGAAAGAGAGGAAGTTAATAACTTAATTGGACATCTCAAGCAACTGGAGAAGGAAGAACACTCCAATCCAAAACCCAGCAGAAGAAAAGAAATAACCAAAATCAGAGCAGAATTAAAAGAAATTGAAAACAAAATAATTATACAACAGAACAATAAATCCAAAAGTTGGTTTTTTGAAAAGATCAATAAAATAGATAAACCTTTGGTCAACCTAACAAGGAGAAAAAGAGAAAAATCTCTAATTTCATCAATCAGAAATGGTAACGATGAAATAACAATAGACTCCTCAGAAATTAAAAAAAATCCTTAACAAATTCTACAAGAAACTCTACTCTCAGAAATATGAAAATCTGAAAGAAATCAACCAATACCTGGAAGTATACCACCTACCAAGACTTAGCCAGAATGAAGTGGAAATGTTGAACAGGCCTATGTCAAGTTCAGAAATAGCATCAACTATACAAAGTCTCCCTAAAAAGAAAAGCCCAGGACCAGATGTCTTTACGTCAGAATTCTACCAAACCTTTCAAGAACTAGTACCTATATTACTAAACCTCTTCCAAAATACAGAAAAAGAAGGAATATTACCCAACACATTCTGTGAAGCAAACATCACCTCGATCCCCAAACTAGGGAAAGACCCAACAAGAAAATAAAATTATAGACCAATATCACTAATGAATATTGATGCTAAAATACTCAATAAGATCCTAACAAACAGAATCCAACAGCACATCAAAAAAATTATACACACAACCAAGTGGGATTAATCCTGGGCTCTCAAGGCTGGTTCAATATATGTAAACCTATAAATGTAATTCAGCACATAAACAAACAAAAAATAAGGATCATATGTTTCTTTCAATTGATGCAGAAAAAGCTTTTGATAATATCCAGCATCCCTTCATGATCAGAGCACTTAAGAAAATTGATATAGAAGGGACATTTCTTTTTCTTTTCTTTTTTTTTTTTTTATTGTTGGGGATTCATTGAGGGTACAATAATCCAGTTACACTGATTGCAATTGTTAGGTAAAGTCCCTCTTCCAATCATGTCTTGCCCCCATAAAGTGTGACACACACTAAGGCCCCACCCTCCTCCCTCCATCCCTCTTTCTGCTTCCCCCCCCCATAAACTTAATTGTCATTAATTGTCCTCATATCAAGATTGAGTACATAGGATTCATGCTTCTCCATTTTTGTGATGCTTTACTAAGAATAATGTCTTCCACTTCCATCCAGGTTAATACGAAGGATGTAAAGTCTCCATTTTTTTTAATAGCTGAATAGTATTCCATGGTATACATATACCACAGCTTGTTAATCCATTCCTGGGTTGGTGGGCATTTAGGCTGTTTCCACATTTTTGCAATGGTAAATTGAGCTGCAATAAACAGTCTAGTACAAGTGTCCTTATGATAAAAGGATTTTTTTCCTTCTGGGTAGATGCCCAGTAATGGGATTGCAGGATCAAATGGGAGGTCTAGCTTGAGTGCTTTGAGGTTTCTCCATACTTCCTTCCAGAAAGGTTGTACTAGTTTGCAGTCCCACCAGCAGTGTAAAAGTGTTCCAGAAGGGACATTTCTTAAACTAATGGAGGTCATCTACAGCAAACCCACAGCCAATATCATATTGAATGGAGTTAAATTGAAATCGTTTCCGCTTAGATCAGGAACCAGGCAAGGTTGCCCATTGTCTCCATTGCTCTTTAACATTGTAATGGAAGTTTTAGCCATTGCAATTAGGGAAGAAAAGGTGATCAAGGGTATCCACATAGGTTCAGAAGAGATCAAACTTTCACTCTTTGCAGATGATATGATCATATATCTGGAAAACACTAGGGATTCTATTACAAAACTTTTAAAAGTGATCAAGAAATACAACAATGTCTCAGGCTACAAAATCAACACCCATAAATCTGTAGCCTTTATATATACCAACAATAACCAAGCCGAAAAACCAGTCAAGGACTCTATTCCTTTCACAGTAGTGCCAAAGAAGATAAAATATTTGGGAGTTTATCTAACAAAGGACATGAAAGATATCTATAAAGAGATCTATGAAACTCTAAGAAAAGAAATAGCTGAAGATGTTAACAAATGGAAAAACATACCATGCTCATGGCTGGGAAGAATCAACATTGTTAAAATGTCTATACTACCCAAAGCAATATATAATTTTAATGCAATTCCTATTAAAGCTCCATTGTCATATTTTAAAGATCTTGAAAAAATAATACTTTGTTTTATATGGAATCAGAAAAAAACTCAAATAGCCAAAACATTACTCAGCAATAAAAACAAAGCTGGAGGAATCATGCTACCAGACCTGAGACTATACTATAAATCGATAGTGATCAAAACAGCTTGGTATTGGCACAAAAACAGAGAAGTAGATGTCTGGAACAGAATAGAGAACCAAGAGATGAATCCAGCTACTTACCCTTATTTGATCTTTGACAAGCCAATTAAAAACATTCAATGGGGAAAAGATTCCCTATTTAACAAATGGTGCTGGGTGAATTGGCTGCCGACCTGTAAAAGACTGAAACTGGACCCACACCGTTCACCATTAACCAAGATAGACTCTCACTGGATAAAAGATTTAAACTTAAGACATAAAACTATAAAAATACTTGAATAAACTGAAGGGAAAACTCTTGAAGGAATCGGCCTGGGTGAATATTTTATGAGGAGGACTCTCCAGGCAATTGAAGCAGTATCAAAAATACATTACTGGGACTTAATCAAACTAAAAAGCTCCTGCACAGCCAAGAACATAATAAGTAAAGCAAGCAGACAGCCCTGAGAATGGGAGAAAATATTTGCAGGTTATACCTCTGATAAAGGTTTAATAACCAGAATCCACAGAGAACTCAAAAG
Organism: Nycticebus coucang; assembly: GCF_027406575.1. Classification (NCBI taxonomy): domain Eukaryota; kingdom Metazoa; phylum Chordata; class Mammalia; order Primates; family Lorisidae; genus Nycticebus; species Nycticebus coucang. Next base: position 59,380,614 of record NC_069780.1, on the reverse strand, counting down.
TATTAGCAAGTGGGGGCGGTGCCTGTGGTTCAGTCGGTAAGGCGCCGGCCCCATATACCGAGGGTGGCAGCTTCAAACCCGGCCCCGGCCAAACTGCAACCAAAAAATAGCCGGGCATTGTGGCGGGCGCCTGTAGTCCCAGCTACTCGGGAGGCTGAGGCAAGAGAATCGCTTAAGCCCAGGAGTTGGAGGTTGCTGTGAGCTGTGTGAGGCCACGGCACTCTACCCCGAGGACCATAAAGTGAGACTCTGTCTCTACAAAAAAAAAAAAAAAATAGTATTAGCAAGAAAAGAACAAGTTATCCCATCTCAGGGTGGGCAAAGGATTTGAAGAGAAACTTCTCTAAAGAAGACAGATGCACGATCTACAAACACATGAAAAAAAGCTCATCATCCTTAATCATCAAAGAAATGCAAATCAAAACTACTTTGAGATATCACCTAACCTCAGTAAGAGTAGCCCGCATTACAAAATCCCCAAACCAGAGATGTTGGTGTGGATGTGGAGAAAAGGGCACACATCTACACTGCTGGTGGAAATGCACACTAATACGTTCCTTTTGGAAGGATGTTTGGAGAATACTTAGAGATCTAAAAATTGACCTGTCATTCAAGCCTGTAATTCCTTTACTAGTTATATACCCAGAAGACCAGAAATCACAATATAACAAAGACATCTGTACCAGAATGTTTAATGCAGCCCAATTCATAATTGCTACATCATGGAAGAAGCCCAAGTGCCCATCGAGCCACGAATGGACTAGCAATTTTGGTACAAGTATACCATGGAATATTGTGCAGCCTTAAAGAAAGATGGAGACTTTACCTCTTTCATGTTTACATGGATGGAGCTGGAACATATTCTTCTTAGCAAAGTATCTCAAGAATGGAAGAAAAAGTATCCAATGTACTCAGTCCTACTATGAAGCTAAATTATAGCTTTCACATGAAGGCTATAACCCAACTATAGCACAAGACTATGGGGAAAGGGCCAAGGAAAGGGAAGCGAGGGGGGAGGTTAGGGTGGAGAGAGGGTAATGGGTGGGGCCACACCTATGGTGCATCTTAGAATGGGTACAGGTGAAACTTACTAAATGCAGAATACAAATGTCTACATACAATAACTAAGAAAATGCCATGAAGGCTACGTTAAACAGTTTGATGAGAATATTTCAGATTGTATATGAAACCAGCACATTGTAACCCTTGATTGCACTAATGTACACACCTATGATTTAACAATAAAAAATAAAATAAATAAGTGTTGATGAAAAATTAACAATAAAATATTGTTGAAGAGACACTAATTTCAGAATTTTTGCTGAATGTGTTTCCCCCAATTTACAATACTAGAGATTAAATTTATTTCAAAAAAATTAATAATAACCATCCTTTTCTTGGGGTTGAGCTACTGTCCAATGAGCGCATAGTGAGGGCAGTACTAGTAACACATACGTAACAAGCTCGCATCAACTAGAGCTTTGCTTTATATTGGTACAATTTTTGAGAAAAAGAAAAATCTTTTTTTCCCAATTAAAAAAAGGAAAAAAAATAATTAATTAATTTTAGTACCTTTCAATCATTTGAAAACAATGACCAATCATTTGACCAACAATGGAATGATTATATTTATCTTAATGTGACTACTGTGTTGAACATGTATTTATGAAGGAAATTAAACATTTGGATTTGTGTATGCTATCAGCATAATATGAGGGAAATACCTTTATTCTCACACATGAAAAAATCATGAATTTAGAAAATACAGCATTCAAATGTCAAAAGAAAGCCAGTTTTTAGGGAAAACTGGTTCCCCACTAAGTTATCTGCCAAGAATTGTAGGTTCATTTTGAGGTCAAATTGAAGAGGTCGCTAACCTTCTAATGCATAGGAAAAGCCATTCTTTGTCTTGATAATTTACCTTTATTCTATCTGATGCGTCAAGTCAATTCTACTCTTTTATCTCTTTGATTATAAAACCACTGATGTTCCTGTGCTCATAAAAATACTATAATATTTCCCCTACTTCTATTAGTGATATCACAGGCTTTATTTTTCATTGTGATACAATGGAAAATCCATTGTTAAGAACAGTAACACATTTTTTTATAAAACTGAAATTGAAGTTTTTTAGAGGAAAGACATCTAAGAAATTTTATTTCTGTTTATCTAAAATATACTTTCAATTCAAACACTATTCTCCTTTATATCCTGTTTGGAGCTACCCTGTAATAAAACATCCAAATATCTACAAACTTTCAACAGAAAAATCTTGGAAAAATGTTAAAATGGAACGAATACAACCTTTTCTCTGTCGATTAATATTTTAAAAATTTGAAAGCTTTCATCAGTATCATTATATTTTTGTTTACATTCATAAATCCAAAATGTACACAGGAATGCAAACACTAAGATTTCATTTTCTCTTGCTTTTGATATTTATTCTTCAATTATTTCAACATCAATTATTTTTCTTTTAAATTAAGATAATGATAATGATGAATTAAGACATAATTTTTATATATTTTCTCCTTTTCCAAGTTTCATTGTTGAATGCTGCTGTTGAAAAAAAAGCCCTGAACTTTGATATTTATTTGATGTACTAAATTACTGCAAAGAAGTGAATACTTGGAAATGCCATCTTATTGCTTTATTTCTTTAGAGATTAAACAGGAGTTAACGTGGGTATTGAAGAACAGACCTTCATTTAACATCTGAGCATAAATTTAATAAAATAAAGTATTCTGAAATATTAACCTTTGCTGATAATAATTAGTTATGTATATTTATACACATGATAATAATTCTCAGGTTAACACTGCAATAATAACAAAACTAAAGTAAACATGTTCAGTTTTATATACTTTATTAATTTATATTACATTTTACTTAATTTTGTTCTTTTGTCGGCCTCAAAACATTACTTGAACATTTAACTTGCCAACTGATGTGTATATTTGCATAAATCTGTAGTTAACATTTATTCTATAGGCCCCTAGACAAAAATGTACATTAGCTTATAAGGTCAAAATACAAGATTTGTAAATGTTACAATAGTAAACCTGATAGTTCACAGGAATGATACATTAAAAATCAGACACTGTGTTCAATATAGGAAATGTCCCTCTCTCCATGAAAACAACAAAATAAGTCAGTGTCCAACTTACTTGCAATGGGAATGTATACCACAATTTTATTTGGCGTCTCAAGAAAATATGATTGCAAGCCTAGCTTTCCCTTAATATTCTAGTTTCACACTGATGCTGTCTGTTAGAGGAAATACCCACTCCAATTACTCTCCATGAAAATATTTATATATGTGTTAAGTAATTTTAAATAAGGTACACTCTTTAAAGGTAATGTAGTGGAGTCTTTTTTTAATTTCAAAATATTAAGGTGGTATAAATGTTTGGGTTACATGGGTCACTTTTGTGATGCTTAAGTCATAGCTACACACGTGGTGCCCCTCATTCAAATCATGTTCACTTTACCTAGTAGGTAGGGTTGTGCCTCTCCCTCCCCCACCCTGCTTGGTTTCCACTGAGTTTTACTTCTATTTGTGCACATACGTGCTCATCAGTTAGTTCCAATTTAATAACGAGTACACGTGGTGTTTCTTTTTCCAATCTTAATATACTTCACTTAGGAGTACAGTCTCCAGCTCTATCTAAATTTTTGCCAAAGGCATTAGTTCATCATTTTTTATGGTTAATTAATACTCCATAGTGTACATATGCCACATTGTATTAATTCACTCATAAATTGATGAGTACTTGGGTTGATTCTACATCTTTGCAATTGTGAATTGTGAGGCAATAACCATCGTATTCAGGTGTCTTTTTGATAGAGAGATTTCTTTTCCTTTGGGTAGGTACCCAGTAGAAAAGGATAGCTGGATAGAATGGCAGGTCCACTTTTACTTCTTGTGGACTCTCCATACTGTTTTCCATAGAGGTTATACTAATTTGCACCCCCACCAACTGTGTATAAGTCTTCCTTTTTCTCTGTGTCCATACCAGCATCTTTGTTTTTGAACTTTTCACTGAAAGCCACTCTAACAAAGGTGTGTTGCTATCTCATTGTGGTTTCAGTTTGCATTTCCCTGATTATAAGTGGAAGTGAACATCTTTTTACATGTTTCTTGGCCATTTGTCTACCTGCTTTTGATTATCTTTTGCTCATATCTTTTGTCCACTTTTTAATGTTTCTTTTTTTTTCCCTTGCATATATGCTTGAGTTCTTTGTAAATTCTGGTTATTACCCTTTATCAAATGTAGTGCAGGCTAATATTTTCTCCCATCCTGTAAATTCTGTTGGTTGTCTAGCTGCTCTGTTGATTGTTTTCTTACCTGTGAAGAAGAGCTTTAGTTTAATTAAATCCCATTTATGTATTTTTGCGGTTGCTACTATTGCCATTGGTGTCTTATCATAAATTCATTGCTTAGGCTGATATTCCCTTCAAAATCCTCTGGAATTCTTAGGTTTTGTGCTTTACATTTAAGTTTTTATCTATCTTGAAATACTTTTTTGTGAATGGTAGAAGGTAGAGGTCCTGTTCTATTCTTCTGCACCATTTATTGAATAGAGCTTCTTTTCCTCGGTATGATTTGCAAAGATCAGTTGGCTGTAGGTAGATGGTTTTATATCTGGGTTTCCTATATATGTTCCATCGGTCTATGACTATTTTTTGCCAATACCATATATGTAGATGTTTTGGCTACTCTAGCTTTGTAGTATAGTTTATATTCTGATAATGAGATGCATCCGAATATGTTCTTTTCGCTTGATTGTTTTCATTACTCTGGTTATTTTCTGATTCAAAATGAAGCATACAATTATGTTTTCCAGGTCAGTGAAGTATGATTATTGTATTTTGATAGGAAGTATTTGAATCTGTGAATCACTTTGTGTTAGATGAACATTTTAACAATATTGATTCTGCCAATCCATGAGCATGATAGGTTTTTCTATTTGTTCCTGTCCTCTGATTTCTCAATGTTTCATAGTTACCTAGTAGGGAATTTTCATCTCCAAGTATAGTTCTAGGTATTTTCTTTTCTTTGTAGCTATTGTGAATGATATTGACTTTCAATTTGACTGTTATAGGTATATAGAAATGCTACTGATTTATGTAAACTGGTTTCGTTTAGTAAGACTTTGTTGAATTTATTGATCAATCCAGGAGTCTATTGAGGGAGACTTTGGAGTTTTCAAGGTAAAAGATCATTTTATTAGTGAAGAACAATAATTTGCCTTCCTTTTTCCCAATTTGGATACCCGTTATTCTTTCTCTTGCCTGATTTCTCTGATTAGGACTTATAGCACAATGTTGAATGGAAGTGGGGACAGTGGGCATCCTTGTTTTGTTCTAGTTCTTAAGGGAGGTTCTTTCAACTTTTCCCCATTCAACATGATCTTGGGTATGAGTTTATCATATGTGGCTTTTATAATTTTGAGATGTAGTCCTTTTATATTTTGTTTGTTGGATTTTTATCATGAAAGTGTGCTAAATTCTGTCAGATTTTTTCTTCTGCATCTATTGAGATGATTACATGGTGTTTGCATTTGCTTCTGTTTATGTGGTGAATCACATTTGTTGAGTATGTTGAATCATCCCTTAATACCTGTGATGAAGCCCACTCATAAGGTATATTCATCTGTAGTTTTCTTTTTTGTTGTGTCCTTTCTTTGCCCTGGCATAAAGGTGATACTGGATTCAAAGATTAAGTTGGGAGAATTCCCTCCTTCTAAATATTTTGAAAAACAGTCCAGTTTTACTGTGGGGAGATGGATGCACCCATCAGATTGTTACATCTCAGACCCCACCATCCTCTCCCATCAGCTATGCCTGTGTGGGCTTTCTTGTCTCCCAGGTCAAGCTCTCAAATCTCTCCCTTGTGCCCCTTCCTCGTGGAGTCTGAAGAGGACTGTGTTTCTAGAAATTTGTCTACCTCCTTTATGTTGTCAAGTTTGTGTGTATAGATATTTTCATAATATTCACAAACAATATTTGTATTTCTGTAGTGTCCATTGTAATATCTCCTTTTCATTTCTGATTGAGCTTTGAGTCTTTTGTCTTCTATTCCTGGTTAATCTTCTATCTATTTTGTTTATCTTTTCAAAGAACCAACTTTTTATTTTGTTGATATTCTGTATTATTTTCTTAATTTTATTTCATTTAGTTCTGCTCCAACCTTACTTATTTCTTTTCTTCTGCCAGCTTTTGGTTTGCTCTTCCTTTACTAATTTTTTAGAAATATTACTAGATTGTTAATTTGTGATCGTTATGACTTTTTGGTGGAGGCATTTAAGGCTATAAATTTTCCCCTTAGGATAACTTTTGCTAAATCCCGTAGATTTTGAAAGCTTGTGTCCCATTTGTCAGTTTAAGGAAGCTTTTCATTTCCACCTTAATTTCACTTTTGATCCAACAATTGTTCAGAATGAGGTTGTTTAATTTCCATGACTTTAAGTAGAGTTGTTTCTCTTGGACTTGATTTCTAGTTTAAGTAATGAAGGCAGAGCCCTCACAAAAGGGATTAGTGACGTCATAAAATAGTTTTAAGGGACCCCAGGTTAACTCCTTTCACTCCTCTCATGTGAAGGATTCAGCAGTAAAGTGTCATCCTTGAAGCAAGAGAGGGCCATCATCAGACACTAAATCTACTGGAGCCTTGATATTGAAATTTCCACCTTCCAAAAACTGAAAAAATAAATTTCTGGTTTTTGTAAGTTGCCCTATCTAGGGTATTTTGTCATGACAGCATGAACAAACTAAGAAAAATATTTATTTAAAATTTTGCTTCAAATAATCAGGCTGGTAGGGCTGAGGCCTAGAAGAACAGGTGGTGAGAGTAAATATGATGCAGTTTGGGTTATAAGCACATATATAGACACATTTACCCACCAGGAACCATCCTCCAGGGAAGAAGCAGTAAAACACCAAAGTTTTTCATAGCTGAGCTTAGACTTTTCTTAATAACCACCATAGGACAGCATAATGCATATATGAATGGACATTCTGCAACATCAAAATTAGAGGCTACATACAAAGTGAAAAACAGAGATTCTAATTTACCAAGACTTGCCTAGCTATTGTTGCCTTAAAATTTTCAACCTAACAGTGACAGAGATAAACCTGAGTCCTGAGAAATGGCTCTTTTCTTCAAGGAGACAAGTGGGCCCTGTGTTGGAAAGTCTACTGAATTAAAATACCCTTCTATCATAGAAGGCGTGGTGGTTTTTCCTCATAGGGAATGATGCTTACTCTGGGTATTGGCTACCCTTATCTGTTTGCAGAACTTCAGGAGCACTAACATGCAGGTATTTGTAAAATATCTGATCCAAAGGCATGCAATCCCAAATAATGTAGCTCTCAACCAGGGACCTGCTTCATAGATAAATAAGTATGGAAGTGGGCCCGTGACCATAGGCCCCACTGGTTGTATCACTTATCAACTGCCCAGAAATAATGACTGTCAATGACCTCTGGGACAGCTTCATGAAGACCCAGCTGAAGAAACAATTCAGAAGCAATAATCCAAGAGGTTAAGGTGGGTTGGAGCTACTGATTGGCTGAGGTGCTCCACTCACACGCATGACCTTCAGGATGCAGTAAGTACTTTACATCAGAAACTTCTGCATGGCACTGCTTCCCTATCTGAAGAACACATGGAATTATGTATCAATTAGTAGAAAAAGATGTTACTACACTTGCCATAGCTTCGACTTCCCATTGGAAACTTTTTGCTTCCTGTTTTACAACTACGAGTTGGATATTTAGGTCTACAAAGGAGACACAGTCTTTCCAAGAAATGTGCTAAGAGTTTTACTGAACTAAAAGATATCACCAGTGTAAGAGTGTTTGGACTTCTTCTTTCCAATGGACAACATCTGAGAAAAGAATCACTTTGTCATAGGGATAATTGGACCTAATGAACAGAAGAAGAAGAAATCAGCTTTGTGCAAAGGAAACCAGAATAAATACAAAATACAAGTTATCTATTTGAGTGCTTCTTGGTTCCTCCTTGCCTTTTTACAACTGTGAATTGACAGTAGAGGCAATTGACTTGAGGAGTATGATAATTATGGACTCTTACCAGATAAAGATCTGGGCCATGCCATAAGGAAAACCACAGAGACAGGCAAAAATGATAACTGAGGGAGAGATAAGACAAGAATAAGGCAGGAAGAAGAGAATGAGATAACAATTGTGGCCTCCACAGATACAGTTTATACTATTAACCTCACATTTGTCAGGGCAGCACCTGTGGCTCAGTTGGTGGGGCGCCGGCCCCATATTCCGAGGGTGGTGGGTTCAAGCCCGGCCCCGGCTGAACTGCAACCAAAAAATAGCTGGGCGTTGTGGCGGGCGCCTGTAGTCCCAGCTACTTGGGAGACTGAGGCAAGAGAATCGCTTGGGCCCAGGAGTTGGAGGTTGCTGTGAGCTGTGTGATGCCATGGCACTCTACCAAGGGCCATGAAGTGAGACTCTGTCTCTACAAAAAAAAAAAAAAAAAAACCTCACATTTTTCAGTTTTTCCTTGGGAAGATAGACTCATGGAATTCATGGAAGAGCTACTCTGAACTTATATGTCTAAGTGCATCTCTTTGGAGTAAGCTATGGTACCCATGGAAGTGTTCTGCTCAAATTCCTTTCCTGGGAAACTGATATGGAGAAATACTGATAGCATTAGCTGAATTGGCATTCAGCAGTAACCTGGGGCTGTCCTTTGTCAAAGATAATACACAAGGGTACCAGTCCTGTCCCATTTCTACCTAAGCATGGGACTTACTTAATGTATAAAATCATTGTCATTGCCAAATCTTGTCGGAGTGTGCTGTGGAGTGAGGTCTTCCCACCCTATTCTTTCTCTTTTCGTAGTACATATTTTGTGCAACATTGCAGTAAATCTTTTCTGCAAAAGATCCCATGTTGGTCTTTGGTTTTAGGAGAACTCAGACTGACACAGTTGATATTATTAATTAGTTCTGGACAAATTGTTTAAGAAAATACAAGAAGACAAATTACCAGCATTAGGACTGAGAGTGGATCTTTGTGATATAATTAGATGATATATTTAGGTGGTTTGACTCAAAGTAGCAGATGCTGGCTTGTATGTGGAGAGAAGGGAACACTTTTAATACTGCTGGTGGGATTGCACACTGATACAGTCTCTTTGGAAAGAAATATCCTAAAGAGCTAAAAGTAAGCCTTCCATTTGTTCCCCCAATCCTATTACTAGGTATCTTGTCAGAAGAAAAAATAATCATTTTACCATAAAGACATTTGCACTAGAATATTGATCAAAGCTCAATTTACAATTGCCACGATGTGGAATCAACCCAAGTTCCCATCAATGCATGTGTGAATTAACAAACGGTGGTATACCATTAAGCCATAAAAATAGGGACTTTATATCTTTTGTATTAACCTGGATGGAGTTAAAGAATATTCTCCTTAGTAAACTATCACTAAAGTGGAAAAGCAAGATTGTAATGTACTTAATACTAACATGAAATCAATAGAAAAACAACTATACACCCACACCAAAAAAAAATAAATAAATAAATTTAAGTGGGAAGTTGGAGGGAGCCAGCAGTGGGGAGGAGGTAAGAGGTTTGGTAAGCTCTCACCTAATGGGCAGAATGTAAAGGAGTACAGCACACCTCCTGCGTAAAAGGCTCAACTACAACTTGGACTTTGCCTAACAAATGCATACAATGTAGCCTAATAATCGTGTGTGTGTGTGTGTGTGTGTGTGTGTGTGTGTATTTATATGTCTCTACTGTGGACACATACAAATAGTGGTTCCCAGTGCCACAGTGGAGATTCTTCAGAGATTCTTCTGCATTTGTCCAATCTGTCATCTATTTGCTGTGTAACCAGGGCAGGTAACCTCTCTGAGCCTCAATCTCCTTGTTTGTAAAATAGGTCAGCCTTCATACGTCATAAAGTTATTATAATACCTAAATAATACCTAAATTACAATACCTATAATTCCTTACCTCCTCCCCACTCCTGGCTCCCTCCAACCTCCCACTTAAATTTAATTTATTTATTTATTATTTTTTTTGGTGTGGGTGTATACTTGTTTTTCTATTGATTATTTTCTATTTTCTATTGATTATTCATTGTTTTGTATGAAAACAAAATGACTGTGATTTCAAAAAGATGAGGCCAGGCACAGTGGCTCATGCCTGTAATCCTAGCACTGTGGGAGGCCAAAGAGAGTAGATCTCTTGAGCTCAGGAGTTTGAGATCAGCTGGTACAATAGCGAGCCCCTGTATCTACTAAAAATAGAAAAACTAGCCAGGCATTGTGGTGGGTGCCTGTAGTCTCACTAAGGCTGAAGTGAGAAGATCACTTGAGCCCCTCACAAGAGTTTCAGGTTGCTGTGAGCTATGACACCACGCACTCCAGCCAGAACAACAGAGTGAGAGACTATTAAAAAAAAAAAAAAAAAAAACGAATGAGTGTGGACATTACTATATATATTTTAAGTCTTTAAAAGGATAATATTATAATAAAATATTGAATGTTTTTTCAAGGGAAAGGGAAATTTAATATTTTAAGAATGTTTGGTTTGATATTTGAGTCAAGAAGTCCTACAATGTTGTGGAATAGGTACAATAATCATTCCTACAACAAAGAGACTAAATAATTTTGCTATTTCTATACAACTAGACATGGAATACTTTTTTACAGTCAGAAATTTACAAAGTTTCAAAAATAATTTTATCTCTTTTTAAAAGGGATCTGTAATAAAAAAAAATTCAAAAAATTGTCAAAACTGTGTTAGCCTCATGTGACATATCATTTCTCAAACAGTAATTGATTAGCTCAGAAATATTTACTATGGCACCAGGTATATGTTTGGGGGGTGGGGCGATAACATCATAACCTTGAAGATCTCAATCTGTTTGGTACTATCTCTTCAGTTATGATTGGATATAAAATCTGAAAATCGATTCCAGTTATCAGCCTTTTGTCAGATTCATACCATGGAAATATCTTCTCCCATTCTGAAGGTGTCTGTTTGCTTTATTTGTGACACCCTTAGCTGTGCAGAAGCTTTTATCTTGATCATGTCCCATTTATTTATTATTGGTGTTGCTGCAATTGCCAAGGGGGGCTTTTCCATGAAATCTTTTTCAGGCCCCTGGGTGAAAGACTCAACTGCAACTTGAATTTTACCTTAGAGTTGAAAATAATGTAACCTAAACATTTGTACCCTCCTACTAACTTGAAATTTTAAAAAAGGGAATAAAAATATTAAATACATTCCTTAATGATCTTTCTAAAAGTAGAATAGAAAGGTTTGACTGGGTTTTGATAAAGAAGACAATTCCCTTTTTTTAATATTAAAAAATATCTTAAATGAGTGATTTAATGAAGTAATATATTTTTCTGAGTGCTAAAAAAACTGATATGGGCAAGAGTGTGTCTATATCCTATGTCCATAATAATGAGCAAACATGTCGTTAGTTAAATAGAGTAAACTGAAGAAAAGGTTTTTTAGGGAAATGTGGAAAGTGATTATGGCTAATCAAAGATGGACTATAAAAAATATATTTGAAATATTTATAGAATTTTAACTTTGAAATGTTTCAGTCCTCCAAATTTCCTCCTTAGTGTCATCTATTTGTTTGTTTTCTGTATTTTTTTAAGTAACCTTTTAAATGTCAGATTTTAAAATGCATATTGGATTTTCGTTCTACTTTATTTCTCTTCTATTAGGTTCTTGTCCCAGGGGAAAACAGCACTTAATACAAATACTGAAAATGAAGAAGAAAGAAAAATTAAAAATTAAAAAAAACTGAAGAGACTTGGTAAAATAGCCTAAGATTTTGAACTATCAAAAACACAAAGGTCATATGGGTTACTTAAAAATTCCTTTGAGGGAAAAATTGATCCATTTCTTTCATGTTTTAGACAACAAGAATTAATTTTCTTTTAATACTTTAAATAAAATAAGCCAAAACCAATTAGGGAGAGGAGACTTAATTCATTGTGCTGGCCTCCTGATCCACAGGAGAGCCAATCCGAGACTAATATATTCTCTATTGATTTTGATTTTTATATTATCTGAAACTCAAAGGTCATGTATTTCCTTCAGAATTATTATTTGAAACTATCAAATAATACTCTGTCTTCAAAATTACTACCAAGAAACTGTCCAAACATTAACAAAATTTCAGAGTAGATGTAGGAGGCAGGCAGTAAGCCTTAAAAGGAATATAAATTGAAATTATATCAATTCACATTTCATAATTTATTCTGCTCCACCTTATAAATAATGAATATTAAAGTTAAAATTCATTATAATAATAAAACATTATAGTACACTATATGTAGCATATTAGTATTACATTAATATTATATTTTATTTATTTATTTATTGAATACAAAATATCTTTACAAATTTAATCTACATCACAATGCTGTGAGAAAGCCTCCTATATTAAATTGTCTTTAACAATTTGTGCAAGCTACCACCATTTCTAAGCCTAAGTTTGCTTATTGTAAAAAGGGAATACAAGTAAAGTAAGTGATTCCTAAGCCTCTTTCTAATTCACAAATTTGTTACTGAATGAAAACTGTAGGGGTTAGGGGGTAAAACCAGTCAATGTGCTTCCCTTGTTGACAAGCTCCACCATATTGGTAAATATGGTGCTGTTAACCATAATTGTTGGTTATTCTTTTAACATCTTCCTGAGCAATAAATTACATATGAAAAAATTCACAAATAAAAAGTGTACGCTATAATGGTTTTTATTATATTCACAGTGTTGCAAAACCATCATCACAATGTAAGTTTGAATATTTTATCACCCTCCAAAAAGTCCACTTCATTATTATCACCTCTCACACCCATACTTCAGCCATAGACAATAAATAGCTTACTTTTCGTCTCTATTTATTTGCCTATTCTAGATATTTTATTATAAATAAATAATAATTTCAATCATAAACACAAAAACATATTTTGTGGTTACTTTCATTTATCATGATGTTTTCCTAATCACCTGTGTTGTAGGTATATCAATATTTCATTTTTTATCACCAAATAATATCCAGTTGTACAAAACATATACCACACCACATCATGTACATTAATAAATAGATATTTGTTTCTAGTTATGACTGTTATAAATAATGATGCTATGGTTATTTCTCTGTGAATTTTCATTAGATATATATTTTTCTTTTTATTTAGAAATATACCTAGGAGTGGAATTACTGGCTCATAGGTTAATTCTCTACATATTATTTTGGCTGCTTTCCAAAATAGCTGCAATTTAAGGGTTTACCAGCACTTGTCAACATTTACTGATGTCTTTTATTATTATTATTGCCATCTTAGTATAAAGTGGCATCTTACGGTTTTGATTTCACTTCCCTCATGATTCATGATATAAAGAATTTTTTCATGCATTATCAGCCACTTGTATATCTTCATTGGAGAAATGGTTGTGCAGTTCCTTTCCTGTTTTTTTGTAATTATTTATCTTTTTTATTATTAAGTTATGTTATTTATATATTCTGGATACAAGCATTTTATTAAATATATAATTTGAAAATAGTTTTTTCCAATATGAGTTTTCTTTTCACTTTTTCGCTGCTATCATGTGCAGCACTAACATTTCAATTTTGATAAAGTCCAAATTACTTGTTGCTACTTTGTTACTCTTGTTTTTGGTGTCATGCCTAAGAAATAATTACCTAACACAATCTCACAAAAACATACTCCCAATATTTCTTCTAGGAATTGTATAGTTTCGGCTCTTACATTTGGGTTTAAAATCCTTTATGAGTTAATATTTGTATATGGTATAAGGAAGCATTGCAATTTCATTCTTGTACATGTGGATATCAAGTTGTATCAACATAATTTCTTGAAAAAACTACTATTTCCCCATTAAACATTTTTGCAAACCTGTATAAAAATAAATTGGTTATAAATTTAAGTTGCTTTGTTTTCTAGACTCTCAATTCAATTCCATTGATTTATGTTTATACCGAGGCCAGATCTACCCTGTCTTGATTACCATTGCTTTGTAATAAGTTTTGAAATTATGAAACATGAAAGATTCAACTTTATTCTTCTGCAAGACAATTATCTGACTTTATTATACATCTATGAAGTTATTTTTGTCATAAAATGCAAAATCACAAGCTTGTGGCTGCTATATCTTTGGGTCATTATTCATATTATCATGGGATGAGTGAGATCTAAAACTCAACCTAAGTTCTGCTCACTAAGACCTGCAACAGAGACATGCAGTAGAAAACCTGAAAGTGGTTTCTTCCAGTTCTTAGCTATATATGTGTCTGAAATCTTTTCATTTAATTTTTATTTTTTTGTCTTTTTAAAAAATTATTTTAAATACTTATATAGATCTAGGGAGCACAAGTGGTTTTTGTTACACGGCTGAATGGCATGGTGAAGAAGTCTAGTATTTTAATGTACCTGTCACCCAAAATAGTGTACATTGTACCTGATAGATAATATTTCAACCCACACAATTTTCCCTCTCCCGCTTCAAACTCTCTAATGTCCATTAAGTCACTTTGCATGAGCATGCAGACCCATTGCTTAGCTCCCACTTGTGAGAATACATAGTATCTGTTTTTTTGTTCCCTGGTACTTCACTTAGAATAAAGGCCTCCAGTTCCGTCCAAGTTGCTGCAAAAGATACCATTTCATCTTTTCTATGGCTGAGTAGTATTCCATGGCATGTGTGTATGTGTATAAATGCGCACATATGTTAAATTTTCTATTCTACTCATCTTTTGCTATGCACTTAGGTTGGTTTCATTTCTTTGCAATTGTGAACTGTACTGGGATAAACATGTGTGTGCTGGTATCTTTTCTATAAAATGACTTCTTTTCCTTTGAGTAGAACCCCAGTAGTGGGATTGCTAGATCAAATGGCATCAAATTTTAGTTGTTTGAGAATCCTCTATACTATTTACCATAAAGGTTGTACTAATTTACATTCCCTTCAACACTTATATAAGCGTTCTCTTTTAAAGACATCCAGGTCAGCATCTATTGTTTGTTAGACTTTTTGATAACGGCTATTCTGCCAGGGATGAGGTGGCATTTCATTGTGGTTTTAATTTACAATTCCCTAATGACAAGTGAGCATTTTTTTTTTTTTTTTTTTTTTTTTGTAGAGACAGAGTCTCACTGTACCGCCCTCGGTGAGTGCCATGACATCACACGGCTCACAGCAACCTCTAACTCTTGGGCTTACATGATTCTCTTGCCTCAGCTTCCCGAGCAGCTGGGACTACAGGCGCCAGCCACAACGCCCGTCTATTTTTTTGTTGCAGTTTGGTCGGGGCTGGGTTTGAACCCGCCATCCTCAGCATATGGCGCTGGTGCCCTACTCACTGAGCCACAGGCGCTGCCCAACAAGTAAGCACTTTTAATATGGTTGGTGGAATTTTTTTCTTTTGTTGAAAACAGCTGTTCATGTCTTTTGCTTATATTTCAATGGGAATATTTCTTTTATTTATTTATTTATTTTTTTATTTGTGTGAGTTACTTATAGATTTTGGATATTAGGCCTTTGTCAGATGTATAACTTGTAAATATTTTCTCCCATTCTTTAGATTTTCTATTTACTCTGTTGAGAATACCTTTTGCAGTTTGATTAAGTTTCATTTGTTTATGTTTGTTTTCATCCCATTTGCTTTTGGGGTCTTCGTCATAAGACTTATTCATAAATTCTTTACTGTCATATACCAATGTTGAGGATAGTTTTCCCTAGATTTTCTTCTAATAGGTTTATGCTTTCAGGTCTTACATTAAGTCTTTAAATCATCTTGAGTTGATTTTTGTATATGGTGAGAGAGAGGCATCCAGTCTCATTCCTCCACAGGTGACTATTCAATTTTCCTAGTACCATTTAAGGAACAGGGTATCCATTCTCCACTGTATGTTTTTGTTGGCTTTGTTGAAGATCAGATAGTTATCAGTATTTGGCTTCATTTATGGGTCCTCTATTCTGTTTCTCTGCTCTATGTGTCTACTTTTAAATAAGTGCTATGCTGTTTTGGTTACTATTGTTATATGGTATAATTCGAAGACATTAGTTAATGCACTAATGTCTTCAGATTTGTTCTATTTTCTTAGGCTTGATTTGACTATGTCATGATATTTTCTAGTTCCATATTAATTTTAGGGTTGTTTCTCTAGTTCTGTGAAAAAAATGATATTGTTATTTTGGTAGGAATTGAATTGAATCTGTAGATAATTTTGGTAACTATGGACATTTTAGGAATATTAATTCTTCCAGTTTATGAGCACAGACTGCTTTTTATTTGCTTTTCATTTAATTTGTCAATGACTATATTTCTCCTTTTAGAGATTTTTAACTTCTTTGAGTAAACATATTTCCATTTTTTTAAGCTATTAAAAGGGAGACTAAGTTCTTCATTTGAGTCTCAGCTTGATTATCATTAATGTACAGAAATGCTACTGATTTTACATTTATTTGGTAACCTGACAATCTAGTGAAATCATTTTTCAATACTGGGAGTCTTTTGAAAGAGATTTTAGGGTTTTATAGTTATATTACCATATCATTGGCAAACAGGGAAAGGTTGACCTCTTTTTTAATCTGCATGCCTTTTATTTCTCTTGCCTGATTGCTATGCCTGGAACTTCAATACTATATTGAGTAGAAATAATTTAACTAGGTATCCTTGTCTTGTTTCAGTGCTTTGAACTTCACCCCATTCAGTACGATATTGACTATGGGTTTGTCATATACAGCTTTATTATTTCGATATATGATCCCTCTCTGCCTAATTTGTTAAGGGTTTTATCATGAAGGGGTACTGAATTTTATTGAGTACTTTTTCTGCATCTATTCAGATGACCATATATATATTTTAAGTCTTTGCATATGTTGAACTATCCATGCATCCCTGGATGAAACCCACTTAAGCAAGGTACATATTTTTTTCATATTCTGTTGCGTTTGATTTGAAAATATTTTGTTGTAGATTTTTGCATCTATGTTCGTGGGGGAGGGTAATTCTATTATTATTGTTGTATTGTTTCTTGGCTTTTGTATCAGAGTGATACTGGCTTCATAGATGAGTTAGGGAGGATTCCTTCCTTCTCAAGATTGTGGAAGTATTTCAGTAAGATTGATAGCAGATTTTCCATGTAGGTCTGGTAGAATTTGGCTGTGAATCCCTCTGGTCTGTGACTTTTCTTTTTTTTTTAACTAATTCAATGTTGCTACCCAAGATTTCTATTTCCTCCTGACTTATATTTGGGAGGTCGTGTTCTTCCAAAAATGTATCAGTTACATGTGGATCTTCTAGTTCGCGTGTGTAGAAGTGTTCCCAGTAATCTCAGATGAACGTATGTATTTCTGTTGTATCACTTATAGTCTCTTTTTTGTGTTCTTATTGAGCATATTTGAATCCTCTCTCTTCTGGCTTATTTAATTTAGTTAGTGATCTGTAAATTTTATCTTTTCAAATTACCAACTTTTCATTCTATTGATCTTTATATTACTTTTGAGGTTTCAATTTCATTTAGTTCTCCTCTGATCTTCATTATTTCTTGCCTCTACTAGATTTGGGTTTGGTTTATTCTTGTTTTTCTGGTTTTCTAAGGAGTGACATTAGGATGTTAATTTGTGATGCTTCTTACCTATTTGATATATGTATATGATGCTATGAACTTTGGTATTGATCCAAATATTGTTCAGCAGCAGGTTGTTTAATTTCCATGTATTTGTGCAGTTCTGAGAGTTCTCTTTAAAATTGATTGCTATTTTAGCCCACTGTAATATGAGGAGATACGTAATATGATTCCAATTTTTTAAAATTAGCTTAGACTTCTTTTGTGACCTAGATATGTTCTATCTTGGAAAATGCTCTATATTCTGATGAGAAGAGTGTATATTCTGCAGTTTGGGGGTAGAATGTTCTGTAAATATGTTTGATCCATTTTCTCTAGAGTCATGTTTAAATCAAGTGTTACTTTGTCAATTTTCCGCCTCAATGATATATGTAATTCTGTCAGAGAAGTGTTGACATCCCCAACATTATGTTGCTACTTACTTCATCTCTTTGGTCTAATAGTGTTTGTTTCATCAATGTGGGAGCTTAGTTTTAGAGGCATAAATATAGGGGTATTATATCTTCTGTTGAACCCATCCTTGTATTACTACATTATGGCTGTCTTTTGTCATTCTTTACCACTGTTTATTTAAGCGTGCTTTATTTGGTAAGAGAATAACTGCTCCTGCTAACTTTTGGCTTCCATTTCTGTGGAATATTTTTTCTACTCATTCACCTAAACGGGTTTCTTGGATACAGCAGATATTTGAGGTGTGCTTTTTAATCCATTAAGTCAATCTATACCTCTTAATGGTGTCCTTTACACTATTTTCATTCATTGTCAACATTGGTAAGTGAGACACTGTTCTAGTCATTATGTTGATTGTTACCCAGTCACTTTGTATTCTCCTTTGTGCTGCTGCTTTATAAGTAAGAGCCATGAGCCTTTTTAAAGAAGTGTTTTTATACTGGTGAATATTGATAATTCTCTCCCTGCTTTGAGCACTTTTGAGCACTTCTTATGGTGCAGGTGTAGGGATGACAAATTGCTTGTCTGGGAAAAATTTATTTCTCTTTCTTTTATGAAAGTTAGTATTGCGGTATACAAAATTTTTGGCTGATCATTATTCTGTTTAAGACAATTAAAGATGGGACCCTAATGGCTTCTGTCCCATCAGTTTTCTGTTGAGAAGACTGCTGTTCATCTGATGGATTTTCCTTTATGAGTTACTTGATGGTTCTTCTCTTACAACTCTGAATTTGGCCAGTATGATGCTTGTCAGCCTTGGTCGTGCCCTATTTGCAATTATTCTTCTAGGAGTTTGTTGATGTTCTTATATTTCAGTGTCTAAATCTCTAGCAAGACCAGAGAAGTTTTCCTTCATTATTTGCTCAAATACATTTTCCATGACTTTTGCTTTTCTTCTTCTCAGGGATGCCTTTGATTCTTATCCTTGGGTGTTTTACATATTTCCTTATTTCTTGGAGAACTTTTTTTCATTTCCCATGATTCTAGTCCCTTTATTTTCGCCTGAGTTAATTCAAAAGCCTTGTCTTCAAGTTGCAAAATTATTTCTTTTGCTAGTTTAGTCCGTTATTAAGTCTTCCCACTATATTTTCATATTTCCTAAAAGATCCTTCTTTATCCGAAAGTTTTGGATTTTTACAAATTATTTATTTCTTTACTGAATTTTTCATTCATGTCTTAAATTAGTATGTGTGTGTGTGTGTGTGTGTGTGTGTGTGTGTGGTTTTTCAACTTTCTCATTGCCCATCGAGCTTGCCTTCAAACTGTATTTTGAATTCCATATTCAGCCTTTGAAGAGTTTTCTTTAGGTTGGAGTCCATTGCTGGAAAATTATTGTGATCCTTTGGCATATTGTGCGGTGTTAAGAAGAGAGAGCTTGGGCGGCGCCTGTGGCTCAGTGAGCAGGGCGCCGGCCAATATACTGAGGGTGGCGGGTTCAAACCCAGCCCCTGCCAAACTGCAACAAAAAAATAGCCGGGTGTTGTGGCGGGGGCCTGTAGTCCCAGCTACTCGGGAGGCTGAGGCAGGAGAATCGCCTAAGCCCAGGAGTTGGAGGTTGCTGTGAGCTGTGTGACACCACGGCACTCTACCAAGGGCAATAAAGTGAAACTCTGTCTCTACCAAAAAAAAAAAAAAGAGAGAGAGAGCTTGTTTGTTTGTTTTGGGTTTCTCTTTTATACTTTGAAAGAGTTCTTACATTGGTTTCTTCTCTTCTGTAACATATTCCCTTAGTTCAAAATAGATAGCTTGTGGTTTACCTATTCTCCTCTTGTGGAAATGCTGCTGCTTAGTGTGGACAGGGATAGGTACACTGCTTTTTAGCTCAATTTGTGGTTTTTAATTTAAGCAAGTTTAGTGTTGCTAGCAATTTAGGTTAATTAGATCTCAGTCTTCTGGGAGTGTTTTTGGATGAAATTGGTCAGTGAATCTCTAAATCCCAGGCCCCTGTATGGTGTGCTGCGGAAGTGGGTGTACCAACTGAGACTGTGCTAGAGAACTTGCCCTTGGTTCTCACTGAGTCCAGGTGATGGCTGTGATAATGAGAGGTAGTTTGATCTGCTCCAGAAGAATGCTCAGACAGGAAAAAGGCAGATTCACAGTGAGCCTGAGACAGGAGGCCCTTGTTCACATGATTAGCAGAGGTAGGCAGCACTGGGATGCACATGCCCCTCAAATCTCCTTATATTATCAGTGACAGCATCCATCATCACTGTAGGCACCAACTCAGATATGTTCTGGAAAGCCTGGTTTCCTGCCCATCACCAGCCATGTAGCAGGTCCATCCATGCCAAGCTCAAGCTCAGCCCGAAGGCAGAGCACACCAGTGTCAAACTCACAAAATGATATCTTGGACTTGTGATGGGAAAGACTAGGGTTTAAGCCAGGCAGAGAGACTGGGTAAGAATCTGTGTCAAACATTGTCTGATCACACTTCAGTCTCACCTGCAGCCAATAGCAGGATGGTAGAGACCTTAATGGTTGCTTGGGAGTGCCTGGACTCTTCTATCCCCCATAAGAGCCCTGCAGACATGTTTGTGGTTCCCTGGTATCTAGGCTTTCAGAATGACCCCAGATCAAGCTACTCTGTGCTTGGATGCCTGTGGGATTCTTCATGAGTTTCCTTTCTAGAACATTGTCTCATTGTGCTCCACTAGAAACTCAGTATGTTAGGACTGAGGTCTGCATAAGTCAGAATAATCTCTTGTAGACGATATCATAAAAAGCTTATCTTGAAGAGGAGAGCCCAGGGGTTTCTCTCTTATTGTTTCACTGCATCAGAAGCTTCTCTCAGTAGTTAGCTGACCCTAGCCTGGGTGAGTTGCTTTGAACCCTTTCCTTGCACATTTTTGTGCTTCCCTTACCCGGTTCATCCTAGCATCTCTTTTAGACAATCTGCTCAAATTGAGAATATGCTTACTTTTCTGGTTCCTCTCCATGGACAAGCCATATACTACCTGTTTCTAGTAGGTCATCTTGATCTTATCCTCTCTTATTATTTTTTGTATCATTATGGAGATATGTAGAGTGGAAAAGGAAGGTCTTTTGACTATTTAAGTAATAAATTTCTTTTAGGGTTTTCTCATTTTCTACAAGGTAATGTCAACCTCTTGTTGATAAAATGACTTGAGGAGTATTTTATCTTCTATTTTCTGAAAAATATTTTGTAGAATTGGTATTATTTCCTCATTATATGTTTGGTAAAGTGCACTAAACTGTTTCTGGAGTTTTGTTTTTGTTGTGATATTTTCAACTATTAATAGTATTTTGTTATTTTATGTCAAGGAACTGGACACAGAGTTGTTGGTAAAATTTTCTTCTTATATTTTTATTTATTTTAATTATTTATTTTGAATTGATGTATTTATACATATTTGGGGGTACATGTGATATTTTTGATACATATATAATGTAATACAATGTATAATTATCAAACAAGGTAATTGGGATCTTATCCTTGATATGAAGGTGGAAACTGGAAGGAAATCCTCTCTTCAATTTCTGATGTCAATAAAATGCCTTTTTCCTTTTTCATTGTCAGTCTGTCTAGAAGTTTTGTGTCTTCTGTTTTCTTGGTTGGCCTCTCTAGAAGTTTTTCAATTTTATCAATCACTTCAAAGAACTATCTTTTACATCCAATAATTTCCTTTATTTTTTCTTCTACTTGTCACTGATTTTTGCTCCTATAATTTTATTTCTTATTTTTTAAGGATTAATTTGCTTTTTTTAGTTTCTTAAAATGAAAGCTTAAATCATTAATTGAAACTTGCTTTTATTTTTTAAATAAGCATTTAAAGTTACAAACTGGCATCTTTATCTCACAGCAATGTGCATTAGAAGTCTGAGTTTTGACAACACAGACACTTTCCCAAACTGAAAAGAAGTTGCAAAGAAAACAAAAAATTGTAATGTTTCACAAAACACCGTTCACAAACCATTTCTCTTAGTAACACATGAATGTTTTTTAAAATACAGAGTACTATGTCTTATTTTAAATCTAGTACAGAGAACTCATTGGACTTAAAATCAAAGATACATCTTAAAAGAGTTCTAATTTGGAATGTTTGCCTCCATAAAGTATATTTTTCTCCTAAAAAAAATTTAGTGTAAGTATGGTTGGTCTTTATAGTGAAGAGAGAAATTATTAACTCATAGTTTTTCAGTAAGGACTAAAATCCATATTTCTCTTTCTCTCTCTCTGTCTTTCTCTCTCTCCCTCTCTCTCCCTGCTTTCTTTCTCTGCCTATCAGACTTACAAGCAGCCCTCTTCCCCTTCATGGAGTCACCTTTTTCACAAACCCAGCAGACGAAAAGGAAAAGTAAATTTTCTTTACAACCACTAGACCTTTAGACTAAATCTACATTTTAGAATTTGTTTCTGAAAAGCTCCAGGAGGAACAATGGAGATATAAACCTCAGGCCCCAGGATCAGTAACATCTGTAAAAAGTTTGTCTTCGGCCCTGCAGAGGAAAAGGTGATGACTGCGTTTTCACAACACTTTGTGAAGTTGGCTACAATTACCTTTGTGTCTTTTTGTCTTTGCCTCCCTTAAACTCACCTAGCCACATCACTGCAACTGCAGACCTTCTTCCTTTCTTTTTTGGATGCTGCATGTCTTTTCCCTGCTCTTCTTTTACTCTCCCCACTCTCTTCCTCCCTCCTTCTAAAAGATAAAATAAACTCATACACTCAAATCACAATCTTAGTCTGGAGAAGTTTTTTTCTTGTCCCGTTTAGAGGACTACTGATGATTCTACCCTCAGATTAGGGATGGAGCAATCAGCTTTCCTTAGATTATAAGGGTTATTCTTCTACTGATATTGCTACAGAATGTTCTGGTACAACATCTTTAGCATATTCAGACATTTTTATGACCTATTGTGAAGTATTTCAGAAAAATTCATAGGAGAATTTTATATATATAATTTTAGGTAATTTTTCCCCCAACTAAAACAGTTTGTCTACATGAGTTTAAAAAAAAATTCTACATTTGCTATTTCTGAAACAGAGGCATATAATATTATAATCCAAGGACAAATCTACAAGATGATTTTCTCATTCAGATGTGTTGTTGTTATTAAATTAATACATTATGACCTTTGCTAAGGCTTAGACATAATCATCTAAATAATTATTACATCATATTGAGTGCTTAGATATTAAATACTTATTGGAGGAGTGATGAGGAGATTTGCCTAGAGAGGAAGAAACATAATCTCTTGATACAATCTGATATATTTTCCTAAGGGAGGGTCATACTACTAGATAGTATGGATAATTATTTTTGTTTTTATTGCATTGCACCAACTTATATATAGTCACTCTCACATAACTACCAGTTGTCAATGGCCTTCTCTTTATAAATCAGCAGTAAAAGAAGCTAAGAAACAAATAGAAAAACACAGAAAACATAAATGAACATAATATACATAATATTCTGAAATATAAGATAGACATAGTGCATCAGTGCTCCTGTTGGCTTCCTCATGAACAAACCACAAAAATCTTGACAGTTTGTTAGAGTAAGTTTTATGCTTTCCACTGAAAATTACTGCATCATATAGATCATCTGATCACATATAATCATCTGCTACAAATCAAGAGACCAACCTTAAGGATCAGTGGAATTTTCAGTTGAGTTTTCACTCTGTGAATATAAGATGTGTTTCACAATTGTCCTACACAACAAACTTCTAAGTAGGCTGACATACATATAAATAATCCATTATACGTATAGATGTAGAATTTATTTTTGCGTACATATGATCTGTCTACTTTCCCCAAAGCATATGCTTTGTGCACTGTACACCTAGATGAAGATACAGTAAAAATATTTCATGATTACAAAATCAATGAGTCTGCATACTGACCTTTTTTTTCTCTGTGATATTTCAAATGCAGGTCATTAGTTTTCAACCAAGGACACAGGGTAAGCACAAAAAAGCATGAACAGTAATGTGAAAAGTAAGTCATGGAATTTGAATGAAACTTACTGGTCATGAATGGAACATGTATATGAACTAGATCATCAAACATCTGTTTCTTTCATAATCAAATTTCAAATTTATATATTATTTTATATTTCATAAAATTACAAGATGGTTTGGATATTTCTTTTGGAGAAAATGTATGAATATAGAGAAACAATATACGTATAATGTGAACATGCTTAAATCAATAAACAGGACACTTATTCTCAGTTATTTAAAATGAAAAATTATAGCTAAAATTCTTTTGAGAAAAAGATAAACTATATTTCATTC
Organism: Nycticebus coucang; assembly: GCF_027406575.1. Classification (NCBI taxonomy): domain Eukaryota; kingdom Metazoa; phylum Chordata; class Mammalia; order Primates; family Lorisidae; genus Nycticebus; species Nycticebus coucang. Next base: position 59,356,227 of record NC_069780.1, on the reverse strand, counting down.
CTATTTTCTGCTAATTGATGTTTCTTCAATTCTAGTATGTAGAATTCAGTCTAGTCTCTTATTTTCTGTCAACTTAATATATATTATGTTGATTTAGAAATGTATTTCAATATTTTATTAGAACTAATGGGTATTTATACTGCTTTATGAGTGTATCTTTTTTTAATAATTTAAAAATGGTTGTAAATTAGCAGGCAAATTATTTTCTTCTCTCCCCAATACATAAAATCCTTATGAATAGCCTTGCTTCTGAATGTCTTCCTGGTTTTAGCCTTGCTATTTCCTTATCTTATAAATTATCCTAATTGAATGGATGTTCATTTAATTAAACTACAATATTCTTTGTTCTTTATTTTGAAAGTCTGCATATGTACAGCTTCTTTTAATGGCTTAAGAATTCTTTTGGAATATTCAAAACACTCAGTTTGTTCCTATTCAGAAAATGTTTGATGAAAAAATATAATTCAAAAGAGGCATACAAATAGTATTTTGATATTGATATATCTTCTGCCTCAGCCATACTGCTTAGCAATGAAATTAAAATCACAAAAGCATAAAAAGACACACAGACACATTACAGAAGGCAACACACAGGAACCAGAGGAATTGATGATCAACTTTCATTACCTTCTCATTTTTCTCTTTTATGCACAATCAACAGTGCTTTCCTTTCCTTTTATTTATGCTGCCATTTATTTCATTTTAAACCAATATTTTGTCTTAGTACTTTTCCTTTATCTTATATCTCACTATATGAATTATTCTGAAGTTATTTGCAATTATGCAAATACATAAATGAGTCCTTCAGCAACCTAATTTTGGAGGGGGGCATTTGGACTAATATAAATGAATAAAATGTATTAAAATAAATATTAACATGGTAGGTTATCTCTCTCTCGTTCTGTTTTAATATTATACGTTAATTCCAGCAATTTAGTAGTAACTATTTGCAATTGTTCCATCAATGGATGTGAATGTCTAAAATATTAAAATGGCTCATAGATGCAGACTTACATAAAGAAGAATAAAGCAGTATGGGAACTTAGTGATTATTAATAACAGTGCTTTGGATGCTGCCTGATAAGAGGAAGATGTTTTATTAATATTTATTACACAGTTAAGTCATAATTTTGTTCTTAGATATTTCATTTTATTGGAAATACATTATTAATTAATTATTCTAAGTAAAGTAACTATTATATGCCTACTCCACTACCTTTTTTTTTTATTATTGTTGGGGATTCATTGAGGGTACAAAGAACCAGGTTACAGTGATTGCATTTTTTAGGTTAAGTCCCTCTGATAATTGTGCCCCACCCCCAAAAGGTGTGACATACACTATGACCCCCTCACTCTCTCTCTACTTCCCTCTCTTGGCTCTCTCCGCCCCCCACCCCTACCATGTACTAGGTCATTAATTGTCCTTATATCAGAATTGAGTACAAAGGATTCTTGCTTCTTCAATCTTGTGATGCGTTACTAAGAATAATGTGTTCCACTTCCATCCAGGTTAATACAAAGTAAAGTCTCCATCTTTTTTTTTTTTTTGTAGAGACAGAGTCTCACCTTATCGCCCTCCGTAGAGTGCCGTGGCATCACACAGCTCACAGCAACCTCCGAATCCTTGGGCTTAGGCGATTCTCTTGACTCAGCCTCCCAAGTAGCTGGGACTACAGGAGCCCGCCACAACGCCTGGCTATTTTTTTTTGTTGCAGTTTTGGCTGGGGCTGGGTTTGAACCCGTCACCCTTGGCATATGGGGCCAGCACCCTACCCGCTGAGCCACAGGCGCGGCCCGTCTCCATCTTTTTTAATGGCTGAGTAGTATTCCATGGTATACATACACCACAGCTTGTTAATCCATTCCTGGGTTGTGATTAACAACCATTTAGGCTGTTTCCACATTTTGGCAATTGTAAATGGAGCTGCGATAAACACTCTAGTGCAAGTGTCCTTATGATAAAAGAATTTTATTTTCTTCTGATTAGATGCGTAGTAATGGGATTGCAGGATCAAATGGGAGGTCTAGCAGGAGTTCTTTGTGGATTCTCCACACTTCCTTCCAAAAAAGTTGTATTAGTTTGCAGTCCCATCAGCAGTGTAAAAGTGTTCCCTGCTCTCCACATCCATGCCAGCATCTGCAGTTTTGAGATTTTTGTAATGTGGGCCATTCTTGCTGGGGTTAAATAATATCTCAGGGTGGTTTTGATTTGCATTTCTCTAATAATTAGCAATGATGAACTTTTTTTGTATGTTAGCCATTCATCTCTCTTCTTTAGAAAAAAGTTCTGTTCATCTCTCTTGTCCATTGATATAAGGGATTGTTGGCTTTTTTCATGTTGATTAATTTGAGTTCTCTATAGATCCTAGAATTCAAGCTTTGGTCTGATTGAATCAGACCAATATGCAAGTATCCTTTCACATTATGTAGGTAGTGTATTGGCTTTTGTTGTCTCCTTAGCTGTAAAGAAGCTTTTCAGTTTAATTAAGTCCATTTTTAAATTTTTGTTGTTGTGATTGCTGTGGAGGTCTTCTTCATAAAGTCCTTCCCCAGGTCGATAGCTTCCAATGTTTTCCCCACACTTTCTTTGAGGATTTTAATTGTTTCATGCCTCAGATTAAGGTCTTTTATCCATCTTGAATCAATTTTTGTGAGTAGAGAAAGGTGTGGGTCCAGTTTCAGTCTTCTACATCTTGATATCTTGTTCTCCCAGCACCGATGTATGCTCTTGTTTGGTTTATTGAAGATTAGGTTGCTGTAAGATGTTAGTTTCACTTTCTGGTTTTCTATTCCATTCCAAATATCTATGTCTCTATTTTTGTGCCAGTACCATGCTGTTTTGACCACTATGGCCTTGTAGTACATGGTAGGCTGGTGCTCCCAGTTTTGTTTTTATTACTAAGAACTGCCTTAGATATGGGTTTTTTTCTGGGCCATACAAAATGAAGAATTATTTTTTCCAAGTCTTGGTGGCGCCTGTGGCTCAGTGGGTAGGGCACCGGCCCCATATGCCAAGGGTGGGGGGTTCAAACCCAGCCCCGGCCAAACTGCAACAAAAAAATGGCTGGGCATTGTGGCGGGCGCCTGTATTCCCAGCTACTCGGGAGGCTGAGGCAAGAGAATCGCGTAAGCCCAGGAGTTGGAGGTTGCTGTGAGCCGTGTGATGCCACGGCACTCTACCCGAGGGCGGTACAGTGAGACTCTGTCTCTACAAAAAAAAAAAAAAAGAATTATTTTTTCCAAGTCTTGAAAATACAATGTTGGTATTTTAATAGGGATGGTATTGAATAGGTAGATTGCTTTGGAAAGCATAGACATTTTAACAATGTTGATTCTTCCCAGTCATTGAGCATGGTATGTTCATTCATTTATTAATGTCCTGTGCTATTTCTTTTCTTAGGGTTTCATAATTTTCTTTATAGAGGTCCTTCACTTCTTTTGTTAGGTATATTCCTAAGTATTTCATTTTCTTTGAAGCTATTGTGAAGGAGATTGTGTCCTTAATTAACTTCTTATCTTGCATGGTATTGGCATATACAAAGGCTACTTATTTGTGGACGTTGATTTCATATCCTGAGATGTTACTGTATTTTTTGATTATTTCCAGGAGAATTTTAGTTGAGTCTTTGGGGTCCTCTAAGTATAAGATTATGTTGTCAGCAAAGAGGGAGAGTTTTACTTCCTCTGCCCCCATTTGGATGCTCTTTATTTCCTTCTTTTGCCTGATTGTATTGGCTAGAACTTCCACCACTATGTTGAATTGTAGTGTCCATAGAGGGAAACATTGTCTGGTTCCAATTCTAAGTGGATTAAAACTTCAGGTTTAACTCCATTCAGTAAAATATTAGCTGTGGATTTGTCATAGATGGCTTCAATCAGTTAAATAAATGTGCCAACTATCCCTATACCCTTCAGTGTTCTAACGAGAAAAGGATGCTGGATTTTATTGAATGTTTTTTCCTGCATCTATTGAGAGCATGTTATGGTCTTTGTTTTTGCTCTGTTGATATAGTGAATTATGTTTATGGACTTGCATATGTTAAAATGTATGATTTTTTAGATGAGAAGCTGTCGTCTATTGACTAAGATTTTGTTGAGAATTTTTGCATCTACATTAATTACTGAAATTGGTCTGGTTTTCCCCTTTTTAATTGGGTCTTTTCCTGGTTTTGGTATCAGGGCAATGTTTGCTTCATAGAACATGTTAGGGAAGATTTCTTCCTCCTCAATTTTTTGGAATAATTTCTGCAGTATGGGAATAAGTTATTCTTCAAAGGTTTGATACAATTCTGGTATCAAATTATCAAATTTCTGGGAAATTTTTAATTGTTTCTTGGATCTCAGTGCCAAAAATTGGTCTGTTCAGGAGATCTATTTCTTCCTGGCTAAGTCTAGGGAGAAGGTGTGATTCCAAATATTGATCCATTTCCTTCATATTGTCAAATTTCTGGGCATAGAGTTTCTGGTAGTATTCAGAGATAATCTCTTGTATCTCTGTGGCATCTTTTGTTATTTCCCCTTTATTGTTTCTGATTCAGATTACTAGGCATTTTACTTTTGTATTTCTGATTAGTCTGGCCAAAGGTTTATATCTACTTTATCTATTTTTTTCAAAAAAACCAACTCTTTATTTAATTAATTTTCTGAATGATTCTTTTGTTTTCAATTTCATTAATCTCTGATTTAATTTTGGATATTTATTTTCTTGTGTTGGGTTTAGGCTTAGATTGTTCTTCTTTTTCCAATTCCATAAGATGGCTTGTGAGTTTGTTGATGCACTCTCTTTCTGTTTTTCTTTTTTTTTCTTTTGGCCGGGGCTGGGTTTGAACCCACCACCTCCGGCATATGGGACCGGTGCCCTACTCCTTGAGCCACAGGTGCCGCCCTCTCTTTCTGTTTTTCAAATGTAGACATCTAAAGCGATAAATTTACCTATCAGGAAAGCTTTTGCTGTATCCCACAGATTTTTGGTAACTTGTGTCTTCATGGAAGTTAGTGATTTTTATCTCTTCCTGCATCCTACTGTCATTCAGCATAAGGTTGTTTAATTTCCATGTCTTTGTGTGAAGCTGGAATTGAGTTCCACCTTGTGGTCTGAGAAGATACAAGGTAAAATTACAATTCTTTTGATTCCATTGAGGATTTTTTTGTGTTCTAGGATATGATCGATTTTCAGGAATTTTCCATGGGCCAATGAGAAGAATGTATATTCTTTAGCTTTGAGATAGAGTGTTCCATATCTATCAAGCACAGTTGTTCTATGGTCACATTTAGGTCCCTGTGTTTTTGTTTAGTTTCTGTTTAGAGGATCTGTCTAGTTCCATAAGGGGAGTGTTAAAGTCCACTGCTATTATGGGATATCATATTGCTCAAACTAATTAAGGTCTATTGCAGGAAACTGGGAACATTTAAGTTGGATGCATAAATATTTATAATTGAAATTTCATCTTGTTATATTTTTCCCTTGACCAATATGAAGTGCCCATCTTTGTTTTTTTGACTTTATTTTCTTTAAATCCACTTGTATCTGAAAATAAGATTGCAACCCTCTTTCTTCTGAATTCCATTTGCCTGAAAAATTGTCTTCCATCCCTTAACTCTTAGTTGTAATTTGTGTTTTGAGGCTAGGTGTGTTTCCTGCAGCCACAAATGGATGGCTTGTGTTTTTTAATCCAATCAGCCAATCTATTACTCTTCAGTTGGGAATTCAAGCCATTAACATTTATTGAGATAATTGATATGTGTTGTGGAGTTCTAGTTATCTTATTGTCTGGAAGTCTATTGCTAAGCTTTATCTTTTGCATCATTTTGCAAGCTAGGTTTTGTCCTTTAGTTTCTAGGTGCTGACTTTGTTGGTGATCCATTGTGATGGTCATTGTGTAGAACAGGTCGAAGTATTTCCTGTAGAGCTGGTCTTGTGGCAAACTTCTTCAATGTTTGAGTATCAGTAAAAGATTTGATTTCTCCATCAAATTTAAAGCTTAGCTTAGCAGGATATAGAATTCTGGGATGGGAATTTTTTGTTTAGGTAGATTAAATGTAGATGACCATTGTCTTCTGGCTTGAAAGTTTCATTTGAGAAGTCTCAAGAAGTCACCATGATAGATTTGTGCAAGTAGGTCAATTGGTGCTTATTACTTGCAGCTTGCAGAATTTATTCTTTTATTTTGACTTTGGACAGGTTCATCATAATGTGTCTTGGGTAAGCTCTATTTGAGTTGTGGCAACCTGGTTTCCAATATCCCTCTGAAAGAATGTGTCAGAATCTTTGGTCATATTTGAGAAGTTTTCATTTATAATATTCTCTAGTATTGCTTCCATTTCTCTGGGAAATTCTTCTTCCCCTTCTGGGATACCTCATATGTTTGAACCCTTCTTATAGTTCCATAATTCTGTCACTGAATGTTCTGCTTTTACTCTCTTTATTTTATACCTCTTTAACTATCTGAGTTATCTCAAGAGCTTTGTCCTCTACCTCAGAGATTCTTTCTTCTGTATGGTATAATATGTTATTGATATTTTCTACTGCATCTTTAAATGCCCTAAGCTACTGCTTCAATTCCTTTAGTTCTGCTATATCCTTTCTATATTCTTCATATCATTCATCTCTTATTTGATTCTGTTTTTGGATTTCCGTTTGGTTATTTTTCCACTTTCTCAGCAATTTCCTTCATTGTTTTTATCATCTGTACTTTAGATTCCCCTTCTATCATTTCTAACATTTTTTTAATAGGTAGAATCCTCTGCAGTAGTTACCTCACAATCCCTTGGGGTGGTTGCTCTGGTCTGGTTTTTCATGTTGCCTGGATTTTTCTGCTGTTTCTTCCTCATGAGTGTTTTCTTTTGTCTGTTTCCTTGCCCTAATTTTTCTTTCACTTCATCTTGCTCTTTAAGTTACTATGTTTCTGACTTAAGGTGTTGATTAGTCCTTCTGGCACAAGACTAAAAGGATGTGGAGATTGAAGAGCAAGAAGGGAAAAAATGTAAAGAAAGAAAAAGTAAAAGGAAAGATTGACAATAATAGAGGCACAGAAACTGGGAGACAGGATTAATAAAGGTGTACAGTAGGATATTTGAACCCACAGCTTAACAATACCCCAACTGCTTGGGGTGCTGGGTTGGTTGGTTCCCTTGAGGTCTGCAACTCTTTGCCAGCATGAGCAGACACTGTACCCCACCTGTACCAAATATAGATTAAAAAAAATTATAAATCATACCAAAACAAACAAACAAAATACCTTGCAGGGTAAAATTGTGGGAAAAAAACAAATAGCAGGAGCAGAAACACTAGCAAAAATGAAGTTCCTATTATTAAAGAAGGTAACAATGAAAAATTAAATTTACACTAAAAGAAAAATGAAGAAAGAAAAATAAAAAAAGAGAGAGAGAGAAATATAGGGTGGAAAAGATGAATTATAAAAAGGAAAAAAAAACAAACCAAAGCAATAAATATATCTTGTTGAATATTGCCTGGGCAACAGGTGATCTTCTCGGGGTATGAGATACTAATCACAATGTTCATACAGCTATATAATGGAGATGGAGGTTTCTGCTGACTTCTTTGCCCTCAAACTCCAAAGGGTTGAGAACCAGAACCTCTCCTCATACCTCTTTTGGCTAAGCAGAGGCTTTCCCAAGAAAGTATGTGTCACTGGGAGCTCTCCTGAAGTGGCTTCCCACCTCCCTCTAAGCTCCTGAGGGCCAAGGCTGCAAGGTAGCTCCCTTCCTGCTAAACACTGAAAGCTCTGCTCTTCCCTGGAGTCTCAGTTCTTACCTGTGGGCACTGTTTAAAATCACTAGATCACTCCCCCAAGGTCTTCCAGCATGGGACTTGCTGTGGGACCCTGAGGGTGGAGCCAGCAGGGCAGCTCTCCCACAATGGCTGTGGACCGAATAATGAAAACTGTTCTAGGCCAGCAGCTCACTCTGAACACTGGACACTGCTCAAAGTTACTTACACACTTGCTCATGGTCTCACAAGGTAATTCAACTAAGTTCCCAAGTCAAACAAACAAACAAACACCCACAGAGAAGGCCTTCCCTGTCTGCAATCTCACTGTTGCTGTAGCTACAGCCATGGCAGATGCCACAGCCTCAGACCGAACAGAACCACTTGCCACTTCTCCCCTGCTTTTGTCCTCCTTGTGGGGTCCAGAAGTCTCTTGCTGCCTCCCTGCATCCCCAAAGGTAAGTTTCTGGGCAGAGCCCACAAGACAGAGGTTCCTGGAGTCTTCTCTCCTGAATACCACTGTAGCCGATTGCAAAGATGAATACTACCATCTTGCTCCGCCCCACTTCCACTACTTCTTTTGAATCTTCCACATGAATTTGAAAAGAAGTTGTGTTACTATCTAGAAGCAAAGCTAAATATCCATTCTTGGAATTTACTTTATTGATTATATCGTTAATATGTTATTATATTTTAATCATTTGACTTGTCTTAGGCCAAGAGTGGTATGTTCAAGCCACCTTTTTTACTGAGTTTTGGTTAAATTAATTTTGTCATTCCTGTTAGTGTTTGTTTTTAAGATGGCTGCTAACTTACTTGGGGCACAGATATTTATTACTATTTTTCTTTCACTTCCTATTGCTCTTTAAGTTATATAATCATTAAGGAAGTTATATTTTAATATAATATGAGATGTCTTTTTTATTAACTTTTGTGTGAATTTTACATTTTTATATTTTATCCCTATTTTCCTTTAGTTTTTATTATTCTGGTATACATTTTTCTATCCATAATTTCACTTTTTTTTTTTTTTAGGCATATGTCTTATAAAAAGCACAGACATTTTTCTTTACAAGCCATTCTAAAAATATTTTTATTTTAAAAGAGGAATAACTCTATTTACATTTACTTATATATTTTATATTTGGTCTCATATCTACACGTACCATAATTTTATTTTACATTTATTTTGTATTTGCTCAGCATTTTTTGCATAGTGGTCCATTTTATTGATATTCTTTACTTTGTTTTGTTAATGTTTTTGTGGGTTTTTTTTTTTTTTGGTATTTTGGAAGTTTTATTATTTTTTTTTCTAGTGGTTACATTTTGCCTTATTGTTGGGAGAAAATTCTCTCTATTAATTTTGTGTTCAGATAGTGTTCTGAACTATATGTTCACAGCATTTGTTTGCAAGCAGTGTAGAAGACACAGACAGCTTCCTTCAGGGCACAGAGCCTCTTTGTTTCCAGACCATGAATGAAAATAAGGGTAATGTGTCTGTCAAGTCAAATTTTGGACAGGTTTTCTACTCTAAATTTTGAGGCTTAAAATTCAAAATTACATTAAAAATTAATATATGGAAAGAAATAATAAAGATCAGAGCAAAGCTAAATGAAATAGAAACTGAAGAAAATGCAATGGATCAACAAAACAAAAAATTGGTTTTTGAAAGAAAAGTTGACGGACTGCTAATGAGACTATCTGAGCAAAAAAGAAAAAAGAATGAAATAAAGTCAGTAATATATCTAATAACACAGGAATCCAAGGGATTATCATAAACTATTATGAACAATTATAGGCTAACAAACTGAAAATCCTGGAGGAAATGCATAAATTCCTAGGTTTGTAAAGCCTATCAAGATTGAATCACGAAGAAATAGAGAATTTAAACAGACCAAAAACAAGTAGCAAGATTGAATCAATAATAAAAATATCCCTCAGAAATGAAAGCTCAGGATGGGAAAGCTTTATTGAAAAATTTCACTAAAGTTAAAAAGAAAAACTAAAACTAGCTCTCCTGGGCGGCACCTGTGACTCAGTGGGTAGGACGCCAGCCCCATATACCAAGGGTAGCAGATTCAAACATGGACCCGGCCAAACTGCAACAAAAAATAGCTGGACATTGTGGCAGGTGCCTGTAGTCCTAGCTACTCGGGAGGCTGAGGCAAGAGAATCCCCTAAGTTCAGGAGTTAGAGGTTGCTGTGAGCTGTGACAGCACAGCACTCTACCCAGGGCAATAAAGTGAGACTCTGTCTCTAAAATAAATAAATAAATAAATAAATAAATAAATAAATAAATAAATAAAACTAGCTCTCCTGAAATCATTCCAAAATATTGAAGAGAAATGTATTCTCCCTAACTTATTGTAAAAAGCAGGTATTATTCTATTTCCAAAAACAGTGAAAAACACAACAACAACAAACAACAAAAAGAAAGCAGGACAATATATCTGATGAACATAGGTGCAAAAATCCTCCACGAAATACTAACAAAGCAAATCCAACAGCCCATCACCATTATCAAGCGGTATTCATCCCAAGGATACAAGACTAGTTCAACATACGCAAATCAATAACCACGATATGTCATATCAACAAAATGAAGGACAAAAACAATATGATCATCTCAAGATGCACAAGAAAGCACTGGATTATATTAAATACTCCGTCTTGATAAAATGTCTCAACAAACTTAGTGTAGAAAGAACATCCCTTCTATATAATCTGCATAGCAAAGGAAACAATGAACAGAGCGAAGGGGCACCCTGTTGAAATGGGGAAAAAAATTACAAAGGGTTCATCTGAAAAGGACTAATATTCAAAATATACAGTAAATTAAAATGACTCAATAGGAAAAAATAACCAGATAATTCCATTAAAAATTAGGCGGCACATAAATGAACATTTCTCAAAACAAGAGAAACAAGTGACCAATATGTAGAGATGTAAAATGCTTATTATCAGTAATCATCATGGAAATGCAAAACTGCAATAAGATATCATTTTACACCAGCTAGAGTGACTATTGTCATCAAGACAAAAAATTGCAGACATTGGTAAGAATGTAGAGAAAAGGGATCTCTTATATGCTGTTGGTGGTAATATAAATTAATATTGCCAATATAGAAAACAGTATGGAGACTTCTCAAAACACTAAAAACAGGGCCAAAATATGATCCAGCAATCCCACTACTGCAGTGGTTTTTCAACTTTTTTTTTATCTCACGGCATACTTGAACCTAGAGTTAAACTTCCGTGGTACACTTAAACTGTGTTGATCAAAAAACAAAAAAAAGGAGGGGGGGTAAGAAAAAGAATATAGTTATATATTTGATGTGTTTTAAACTTCTTTCAAAAGTAATTTAATTAATGATTTTTAAAATTTTTCATCACATCTAAGATCCTCTCACTGCACACAAGTGTACCATGCACCAGTTGAAAATCATCGCACTACTGGGTATTGACCTACAGGAAAAAAAATCAGTATATCAAAGAAATATTGACCTACAGGAAAAAAAAAATCAGTATATCAAAGAAATACCAAAAACTTCATGTTTATTGCAGCAGTATTCACAATAGCAAAGATATAATGGAATCAACCTAAGTTTCCATCAACAAATGATTAGATAGAGAAAATGAATGTGATTTATGTGGTATATACACAATGGAATATTATTTGACCATAGAAAAGAATAAAATTCTGTCCTTTGCAGTAACATGGATGGAAGATGGAACCAAGGTCATTAAATAAAGTGTAATAAAACAGGCACAAAAAGAATAATACATTGGTACTTCCGTATGGGAGTTAAAAAAAAATGTTAATTTCATGGCGGTAGAAAGTAGAATGATAGTTACCAGATACTGGGAAGGGTGTCTGTTGAAGGAACAGACTGATGGGATGTCTTTAATGGGTAAAGACATACAGGTAGGCAGAAGGAGTAAGTTTGAACATTAATGGTAGATTGGAGTGGCTATACTTAACAGCAGTGTATTGTGTATTTCAAAATATCTAGAAGAGAGCACTTGAAATGTTTCCAACACCTAGAAAGAATAATATTCAACGCCTTGAAATGATGAATATTCTGAGTACTCTGCCTTTATTATTATACATTCTATGCAAGTAGCAAAATATCACATGTATGCTATAAATATATACAAATATGATTTATCAATTAATAATTTTGGCAGGGCACAGTGGCTCACACCTTTAATCCTAGCACTCTGGGAGGCCGAGGCAAGTGGATTGCCCTGAGCTCTCAGGTTGAAGACCAGCATGAGCAAGAGTGAGAACCATCTCTAAAAATAGCCAGGTGTTGTGGTGGGAGCCTATAGTACCAGCTACTTGGGAAGCTGAGGCAGGAGAATCACATGAGCCCAAGAGTTGGAGATTGCTGTGAGCTATGATGCCACAGCACTCTACCGAGGGTGACAAAGTGAGACTCTGTTTCAAATTAAAAACAAACAAATAATTTTAACAACTTTGGGTTGTTCAGCTATGATGTGAACCTACCATACTTGCAAGATCCATTTGTGTCTTTTTCCTCATCAACCCTCTGGGACCTGAGTAAGGGAAGGCAAGTGACAGGACCAAGAAGCTCCTCCTCCCTGCTGGGCCATAATGTTGCCTTTTATCTCTCACCCAGGAGTCTTTGGTTTCCTACCAGCTTCTGTGAAACTGTGACAAGCTAACATCTTAGCTTATAAATAAGATAAGATTTCATGCTCTTAATAGTTCTTATGATGAATGATTTTTACAATTTTGTTTCATCCACCTATATATTATTAAGGCTTCTCCTGTTCAGTTTAAAACATAAATATTTTTTCTTCCCAACTGTTACCCATAGGCAATTCATGAGCTTGTTCTATTTTTCCCTTTCTATCTCCATTCTCCTCTATTTTATATGGTTATTTTTCTTTGCTAGTGCATATAACGTTTTATAACAATTTTTTGTCTTTAACCCCATTGCTGTGTTAGGCTAAGATCTATGATTCAGTATGCTCCATTCTCACGAAATCTACTTTTGCCCAGATATGATTAGGCAGGCCCATGGGATGTTGGTGAGAAACAAATAGGGGAAATACCTAAAACCATAAGTAGTAGGGAGACGATTTGTGGGCATTATAAAATACGGATATTGAGAAGTATACTGCTGAATTCTCTAAGTTGATAGTTAGTGGAGAGTGCATTATGAATTGATATCCCTTATTTAAGCCAGGAAAGAGTGGGAAATCCTTCTTGCCTACCCACTTATATTTCTGAATTGCAGCTTCAATCAAGCCAAGGAGCTTTTCTGGTATACATAGTCAGGTGTGTGAAAATTGCATTCTTTCATGTATTTTGATTCAAAATAAATTCAAAAATGCATAAGAGCAAGACCATAAAAGGTTGAGCTTGTTCTATTTTTCCCTTTCTATCTCTATTCTCCTCTTATTTATGTGGTTATTATTATTATTATTTTTTTTGAGTTTGCCTTATGATGTCAAACTCATTTGTCTAACCCATTTCTTCTCAATAACCTGCATTTTGGTCAGAATTATATAGGATCAAGCCCTCCTAATTATTTTAAATGCAAATTAGAAATTTCTTACCTTGTGATAGTTTTATATATAAAAAAGCAGTCTAAATAAATACTTAATTTTAACATAAATTTCATTTTTCAGACACAACAAAAATTTCAACACTAACCCCAACGATGTTTATTTAATCCCCTTTCTTCTTCTCTCTCGCTATTTTACACCCTGTTTTTGCAGATTTTGCAGATTTAAAGAAATCAAAACATAAGAAATTGGTCTTTGGATGGTATAGGTATGATTATTGAGGAAAGTAATTATAGTAAAATTTAGTCCTTTTCAATAAGACAATGAAAATTAACAAGAACACTTTTATATTTAGCTATTCTATGCTTTGGCTAGAAGAATAAATTGTAGACTATGCCTTACAGAAAACAGAAAGTATTCTTTCTTTCTGTAACCAAATAATAGACAGTTATAGAATTAGAATGTTTAGAATCCAACCACATTTGCTTCAATTTGACTTGGTACTTTAAACATGCAAATAAATCAATTACTGTGTTTATATCCCTTATTTATTAGTTTTGCTATCAAAAAGGTAAGTGAGATACCTTGCATACTCTCTCTGCATGTACTCATGTACACTCTGTGAAAATGAGTGTTCATTTTCACTCACCAAACACTATGACTTCCAGTCACATCTCAGTGCTCCTGCTCTGGGCCCAATTTTGCTATTTCCCTCTATTAGAGAAAGAGATGTCATTCATCATTATGGGAGATGGAGCTGAAGTCAAAAGATTTCCAAATAAATCCCAGACGGCAGTCAATCAGTCATTACTTTCACAGCTTGTCCATACATCTGTTGTTAAGTGAATGTTTATACACTTAACCTCCCTAAAGGCCTCCAGTAACTTCATGAAGAATGGTGACATAGAGTCATGACATAGGCCTGTTGCAAAATATGTCTCCAATGGCAGTTAATCAAAGAATGCCATGAGCTCAACAAACTTCTGCTAATAATACAATACAGCTGAACATCCACTGCCATTGTTTCTGCTATAAATCTTGTAGATGGCTTTTATTTTAGTAAAAAAACAGTAAATTCAACCTGCAGTAAGGCATCATATTAAATGATGGCTTTTGAATATTGTTTTAAATCAGATTCTAAAGCAATAATTATTTTTTATATTGCGTTTGCTAATGGAATATCATGTTTACCTAACATTTGAAGAAAAGCAGAGCATTACATAAAAATCAACCATCTTATACCAAAAATTTGATATAATTTGAACTTCAAAAGCACCAATTAGAGAAATAGAATGTTTAAATATCTTCATAGAGTTTAAATAGTAATTACTTAAATCCTTATGGCATGGAGTGAGAATGAATTCTTGACTGCGGCTAACAAACACAAATAATTAATATTATGTCATTTCTTTTGCTGTTAGTTATACTACGTCTCGTTATATTGTGCAATATGTATGTAGTTTTCTAAATAATAATTATACCACATTTGCTCTGGAGAGTTAAAGTTATTTTATATTACCTGATAATGTTAAAATAATGTACTTGGTCACTCTTAAAAAGTTACATCTTTTTTTGTATTTAAGAACATACAACAAAATAGATTCAGTTATTCGTAACAATTTTACAAAAATAATTACATTAGTTTCAAATGGTAAACTTGAGCTGACATTTTAAAACATAAAAATTTTAGAGCTACTATAATAATCTATGTATCACATACCATGAAGATGTATAGTTTGTAGTTGGCAGCAGTAGCCTGATTAAAAAAAATCAGATAATATTTGCAACGAACATGTCATAAGAAGTAACATTTGGGGCAAGTTAATTTGCTATCTTTTGCCTTTATTCCTTTTCTTCACTATTTTTCAGAAATATTTGAAAGCATATTAGATTTTTTCCCCTGGAAACTCACCCCCATTACCTGTGGTGAGTTTGAAGTCTTCTTTATAGCTACTGCATAAAATAGATACCTACTGCATAATTCACAAAATGAAACAAATTAGTAATTTTATGTCATAGGTTGTTACTAACAAGCTTTGATTTTGCCTGTAATACTACATTAAATAATCACATAATACTCACCTTTCTTCTCTGTCTTGAATACTTGAAATGTTTTAATGAGCAGAATTATTGCTTATTAATTTGTTCTTGAATCAAAAGAATTGCATCAGAGGAGAAAGGGCCACTGCATACGGTTCATTTCTCACATGCATTTAAAATCATCACCTTCAATGATTTCTGAAGATCAACCTATATATACAAGCCTTCATGAAAACATTTTCTAATTATATAAACACTAATTTTGTCATTAGATATAATTTTAATGAAAAGGTTATTTTGTGTATTTTATTTCAAATGCATTGAAACCAAACCCAGGCAATATTGTAGTTTAATAACTATCAAAGAAGTAAAAAAAAAAAATTATGTCTGTATCAGTTGTGTTTATCTTGTCAAGGATGGAAATATCTAAATTGTATAACTAGAAATGGTACCAATAGAAAGTCTTCATTACAATAAATATATTATAGGTTATTCTTATTGTAAAATTAGCACAGAATAAGTTCCACCTAGTATGAGCATATGAAAAATATCGTACACATTTTCAAAGTTAATATTTTCAATCTCTCTATTTTATTCTTTGTTATGTTATCATTTGGATCACATAAAAATTTACATTGAGATTTGCATAAATTCATATGTATTTTCAAGGTTGGGTAAGAATAAACATAGTCTTTTTTTTTTTCTTCTGGTGGAAAATATAGGAGAGTAAAAACCTAAGTGATATATGCAGTTATAAATGGAAAGGTGAGTTATATATCACATGATACACATTCTAACTTTTTTCCTAATTCTAGGCTTCTCTTATTTAAAAATGTATATGGAAAAGCTGTATGTAAGGAGAAGTTTATATTCTAATTTTTTGTTGTGGGTGTTGAAGTGATACATAGTAAAGTTATTTTCTTGGGAGATTATTCTGTGGAAATACATCTTAAAAAATTCTCTTTTAGAACATGGACTATTTCAAGAGATTCTGTTCATGTATTGGTATTTTTAAAATTTCTCCATGCATCATGCCAGAATATGAGAAATCAGAAATTTAAAAAAGCTCCTTAAGAATGTGCACTAATACTCATTACTAAGGCCATTTCAGTTACAATATTAAGTATATCACCCCCCAAAAAATGTTATTTGTATAGAGATTATTTTTACATTTGTGGTGTATAGATATTTCTTAGAGAAATCTAGTTCATGTGAGTTTTTTTCTTATAGATTTTTTTCTGTAGATGATATCAGTAAAATGTTTAAATATATTAACAACTAAATAAAACTTAATAAAATTGATACTATATTTGTTTCTGTTATATATACTTTTTTGTGAAAACAAATGTTTGTGTATAGTAATTGGGCTTCCATGTATAAATAAGGAAAAATCACGGCAAAAAAATAGTAGATATTAAATTCTATTCTCTCCTTTTATCATAGAAATAGTAAATTCAATTGCGCAAACTACCATCCAATATAACGATAGCAGATTGACCATCTGCTAGCAAGTGGTCATACCTACCTTTCCTTGAAGCTAGATATGACCACTTGAGTAAATTCTGGCCAAAATATAAGCAGTGATTCTTACAGAAGCAATGGTTCTTCCACCATTTCTTCAGATACATTTGATGCTGCCAATTTTCCATCTTTGTTTCTCTTTCATCCAACCTAGAACACAGATTCCTACAACCAAGAAGTTAAGATGGCACTTGTATGCTTGAAGGAACCTGATTTCCTAAGGAATTTGTGAATCAGACTTTAATGTTATGCCTCTGTAAAATTACGTGCAGGAAAGAAATTTCTATTTTAGTTATGCTTTCCTTATTTCAGTTTTTGTTCTATTGTCCATTGCCAAAAAAAAAAAATTTACTTAATATCAAAACGAATATATCAGGTTGTAAATGTACTTTAAAGAAAAGGATAGATTTCCTGTCATTGTGCATCTCTTAGGGGATTATCTGAATATGTAAACACTTCATATTAAATATAAATCTGGCAATGGCCTATTTTGAGATAGTTGATGAGATAAAAAAATTATATTTTAAAGGTTGGAGAATGCAAGAAACAAAGAAAGTACATGAGAAAAACTATGTGTGGCTTGCCAAGCCTTGTTTAGTATTTGGCTCTTTACAGTGAAATATGCAGACCCTCTAATCAATATAGTGCTGTGTTGTGACATTCTCCGACAAGGTTTTCCTTTAAATGAACATCATTGTTTCCTTACAATATCTTATCTTCCTGATGATATAACGAAGCTAATGGTGGATATGTAGATGTTAATCATGTGAAGCAAGAACAAAGAAAGTACTGAACTCTGAGGTTTAATTAATATAATCATCTACAGTGAACAAGGTCAGCTATTGTCACAGTACCTCAGCCAAGATATTAACCATACAAAGTGTGATCAAAAAAATCTAAGTTCTAATTAGTAGATCATCATTAACTGCAAAGTCCAGATTGTTATATGTGTCTAAATCAATGAATGATGACTACTCTAAATCTATGTGTATTAGTGAAAGTTCTCCAAAGAACAGAATATATATATATATATATACATACATACATACATATATATATATATACACATACATACATATATATATATATATATAGAGAGAGAGAGAGAGAGAGACATATCAGGTTATTGACTATAAAATGTCAATTTCCTTAAAGCAACCTTGACCATTGTTACTCATATCTCTTACATTTCACTATGACAGTTTTTTGTTTGTTTGTTTATTTGTTTTTTCATTGTGGAGGGACAGTCTCATTTTTTCAAATATACCTTTTGGCTAGTGATTATCTTTCAAAAAAATTTTTAGTGGCCAGTTGTAGTGGCTCATGTCTGTAATCCTAGCACTCTGGGAGGACGAGGCAGGTGGATTGCTTGAGCTCACAAGTTGGAGAACAGCCTGAGGAAGAGAAAGACTCTGTTTCTACTGATTTGTGCGCGATGCATGAGTAAAAATTAGTGTTATTTTTGAATATGAGTTCTATCATAGAACCAATGCAGGGCAGACAGCTAGAAATCTCAATGAATGCTTGGGAAGGATGTGACTAATGAACACACAGTATCTTGATAGTTTGAAAAGTTCTGTTCTACTTATTTTAATCTTGAAAATGAGATGTATGGGGTCACCCGAGACCAAGGTGGATAATAAGAAGCTGAAAGCTATAGTTAGTAGAAGCAAGTTCATCTCAACCTACATCAGAATTAGCAGCAAGGACAGCCTAAGGACATGGTGGCAAATTCATGAAATTAACTTTTAGATCATGTTGTTTTGCAAGAAATTTTGTTGGCCCTAGTAAAGTTTAGGGGATCTTGCAAGTTCTGATTGATGAGTGATTGCATAGATAAAACTAATCTGAGACACACTTCTAGTAGCTACTGAAGAAGTTTGTTTTAGTAGATATTAGATAAAACATGAATACTGGAATACTAGTCAGCCATAAAAAGAATTATTTTTATTTACAGAAATATAGATGAAACTGGAAGTCATTCTTTTAAGTGAAATAATCCAGGCAGCACATATAAATAATTCAGTAAGTTTTCATAACTTTGGCATATAAGTGTCTCACAGCTGTGTGACAGTATGTGGCAGTGTCTTGCTGAATGGTGTTCATTATTGTTGTGTGTTTTTGTGTGCTGTCAAGATAATGTTGAAGCTTAAATTACAGCAATGAAAAAATATTAAATTCCTTATTAAACTTGGCAAGAGTGGAAGTGTAATCAGGGACCTGTTAGTCCAAGTTTATGGAGATAATGCCATGAAGAGAGGGGCAGTGTACATGTGGATTAAACATTTTTCAGAGGGGAGAGAAGGTATGCTGATAAAGTCAGGGTGGCCAGTGACAAGCAGAACTGACAAAAACATGCAAAATTTTTTCAAATTGTGCATCAAAATCATCATCTGTGAGTAGCATACAAGACAAGTAAACATCAACAGAGAAACAGGAAACTCTTAATTGAAAACTTGGCAGGAGAAAGGTGTGGCACTTGCATCACAGCAATGCACCAGCTTACATGGCACTGTCTGTGAGGGAGATTTTAGCCACTAAACAAATAACTGTATTGGAACACCCTCCCTACTCATCTGATTTGGGACCCCTTTTTCCTTTACCTGAAGATACAAGGAATATTGAAAGGAAGGCATTTTGATGACATTCAGTACATCAAGTGTACGCAATAACAGCTTTGATGGCCTTTCCAGGAAAAGAATTCCAAAATTGCTTTGAGGAGTCAATTAGGTACTGGAGACACCAGGTCAGGGAAACTTATGAATCATTTATAATTTAAAAGAGTGAATGCAGCATGTATAATCATCTTCTTACGTTTTAGAGAGTGTTTATGTTACTAATACACTGACATATATACTAAGATAATCTAGGAAAGTTGAAGAGTCTGGCTCAGACCCAAACTGAAGACAAGTTAAAGCTTAGAAGCTTTGCATGTGAAAATGGACATGCACAGATAAGACAGAAAACTTAAGCCCAATGATATTTATTGAGACCTCAAAATAAAGGAAGAAAAACAATGCAGGGATAATAAATGTTGATACTATTGACATTTGCTTGATATTATAATAATTTTATGTATTACTGAATACCAGTAGAAGTGACTACCACATATTCAAGAACTTGCATATTTTGTGAAACATTTGATAAAATGTTACCATTTGAAAAAGTACCTATAAATATCAAAGAATAAGTTATCACCTTAAATAAACATGTATGTCCTCAAAGAATGTTTACACTCACCTTTTCACTCTCAACCTGCAAACTTGCCTACCTGATAAGCAATGATGAGTTTCAGTTAATGTTGAATTGACTGTGGCAGGATGTGGGCGCACCAGTACCACCCACTACAAGGGAAAACATACTATGAAGTTAGCAATCAGCCAATAGCCACTATTTACAATTTTAGAATTAGTCCCAGTATTCTAGTCAAGAACATATTCTCCTTGGGCTGTTCTGTCTAATGACGGAGCTGGGGAAAGTGCTAGGGTGTTGTTCGCTCTGCTTAACCTGGGAATTCTCTAAGGGACAGTTTTTGCCCTGGAGCTCCCTGTTGGCACAAATAAGGCTTTCTTGCAACTTCACCAGACTGGAGCTGTTTTTTCTTTATCGCTATCTTTCTACAACCTTCGATCCTGAGTCACAGGTTTGAAGAGTCTTCTAACTACTACTCTCTGGCCTTTGACTTCCATGGATTTTATTTCCTCAAATCTTGTTCACTTTTAACTTAGATCGGATGTCAGCTTTGCAGTGGAAATGGACTGACACCATGACTGCCATCATACGCGTATAAATAGTAAATTCTGACTAATTTCAAACCTTAGTCTGTTATGCTTATGCATTAATCAGAGGTAAATATGGAGAGAAACAATTAAGTAAAAAATAAATTTGTTTCTATTGCTTGTGTAGCAGATCACCCAAAACAAAAAATGGCTTGAAAAACACAAATTTATTCTCTTAAAATTCTAAAGATCAAGTCCAAAATAAGTTTTATGAAGTTAACATTCAAGTGTAATCAGGGCTATTTTCTCCTTTTCACCTTTCTAGTGGCCACCTGCATTCCTTGGTTTATAGATCCTTTCTACATCTTCAAAATTCACCACTCAAATTTCTGCTTCCATTATCACTCTTCTGTATTCAATTTTCCAAATACTTCTTTCTTAAAAAGACAATTTTGATTACACTTAAAGCCAACCTGGATGATCCAGCATAATTTCTCCTTCTCAAGATCCTTAATTTACCAATCACATCTCCAAAGTTCCTTTTGCTATAAAAGGTAAAATTCACAGGTTTATGGGATTTGGATATTAATGTATGAGGGAGCATATATTTCAAATTGTATATAAAACCAGCACACTGTACCCCATGACTGCATTAATGTACACAGCTATGATTTAATTTTAAAAATGTATGAGGGAGTACTAAAGCATGTTCAGTTTCTTACACCAAACATATTATTTACCCAAGAAAATCTAGTGCAGGACACATAAAAGCTCTTGATCAGACTAGGATAGACAATAAGTCAAACACCAGCAGTTCTTGCTGTGACCGTGGCCATTCATGGATGAAGCAGAGAAACGGAAACATATCTGCATTGTTAAAGACTCAAAAGAGAGGAAGAAAAACAATAGTCAGTTTGAAAAAGAGGCAGTAAATGTTGATGTTGACATTTGGAGAATACTATAAAAAATGTAAATTTGAGAAATAGTTTTTACCATTGTGACTGTTACTTTTTCCAATTATTTTTCACTATTTTAAAAAGTAATTAAAAGGTTCTTTATCATCTACCCAATGCTATATGAGTTCATTTACAGATAAATGTAATTTAACTTAAATTTGTGCATGATAAGTTCTTATGATTTGCAATACCAAAAACATAAAAATGAAGCAAAAAAGAGCCAGGATGGTGGTGTGCACCTGTAGTCCCAGCTACTCGGAAGGGTGAGGTGGGAGGAGCCCTTGAGCCCAGGAATTCCAGGATAGCCTGGGCAACATAGAAGGACTCTGTCTCTAAAAAATGGATAAACGATCAAAGATAAAAGGCCTTGGTGTGGAGAATTTAATTAAGAAGGCCTTGAGAAAAAAAAAAAAATAGACATGAACCATTTGAAATTTTCCTTTTTCACCCAGAGAATATAAACCTATAATCATTGAATTGCTTTTCTGTATTTAGAAAATTATTGAAATCAGGGGCAGTTAGAGGTTTTTCCTCTCTCACACCCCTGTATCCTCACTTTTTTTCCTGACTTGGATGGAAAAATAGCTAGAATAGCTAAATATTATCTGGTCTGATTAAATGATTCTCTAGGAGGGACATTACAAAAAATGCTAAGATTGCATGCAGTTGAAATAAAAGATTCAATAGTATTTTTGTTTTTATAAATAACACAAGCAACTAAAACTTCAATCTTTAATTTTTAGTGTTTGGATTTGAATAGGTTCCCAAACTGAGCTTTTCAAATAAGCATAGCCAATGCTTCAAGGATTAAAACAGACAACTTTTTCATTTTGTTTTGTTTTATTGGTTGACATTTACTAACATAAAATGACTATTGAGTTAGCAGATATGTGAACATTGTGTGGAGCCATGAAATCTACTTGTTCTTTCATAAACTAATCCCTTTTCTCTTGTGCTCAGTAACATAATAGGCCATAGTTCATAGGAATGCAGTAACAGCTAGCATTGTAGAGATGGAATCAATAGCATAATCCTATTAAATTCTGCAAAACAGTTTACTTTATGATATAAAGTGGAATTGTGATTGATTTTAAAGTAAACAGTAGCTCTATATTCAACTCAGAATAGAATAAGTTTTAAAACAGTAACTTTCTCTTTGTGTGACCACAGCTTTTCTCCTATTTTTCTTGATTTTATAAATATATTTTGCTTGTATGGCCTAATTAAAAGGCACTGCATTCTAGCATGACTTTGTGCTTAAAATTATCTTGGCTTTGTCCCATAGTCTAAATAGATAAATTAATGTTTGCTTAAAATTGCTAAAAACCAATAGCTCTTATTCATTGTAATATTTCTTTTCATTGCATTTTCATTCCTTAAGCCCAGAATTATTATGTTTATTTATAAATAAATAGTAAATATTCAACTAGTACACATAATTACAGCACAGACAGTTATTTATGATTAGTTTCTTTCTGATTAGTCAAGTTCCCATTTTGAATTATTGGTTCCAGTGCCACATTAAATGCTAAAGTTGCATTTACCACTAATGCGAAGTTCCTAAATTTACTGACTTTTCCATCATATGATTAAAATCTCAAATTGAGGGCAGCGCCTGTGGCTCAGTGAGTAGGGCGCCGGCCCCATATGCCGAAGGTGGCGGGTTCAAACCCAGCCCCTGCCAAACTGCAACAAAAAAATAGCCGGGTGTTGTGGCGGGTGCCTGTAGTCCCAACTACTCAGGAGGCTGAGGCAAGAGAATCGCTTAAGCCCAGGAGCTGGAGGTTGCTGTGAGCTGTGTGATGCCACAGCACTCTACCAAGGGCCATAAAGTGAGACTCTGTCCCTACAAAAAAAAAAAAAAAAAAATCTCAAATTAATTTTAATACATCAATCTAAGGATTTAATAGTATCCTTAAGTATCCTTTAAATATCATGAAAGTCTTTGGGAACATAAAAGCAACTTGCTCTGAGCAGAATCGCCTGCAGTAAAATAAGTCCTTTCAAATTAAGATAGAGTCTAATTGTGTCCATAGCAAAGGCAGCAATAGTTAAAATCTTGACATTCTGTCTACTGTCTAGTGAGCAAAAGAAGATGTTTCCAAGTATATTTCCAGTTTACAGTTGTTATCTTCATAGTTGAAAACACAAAGTTCTTTGAATTCAATTTCCTCAATGGCAATTCATTTTTGTTATTGTTGTTGCAGTTTTTGACTGGGGCTGGGTTTGAACCCACCATCTCTGGTATATGGGGCCAGCGCCCTACTCCTTGAGCCACAGGCACCACCCCTCAATGACAATTCAAATGAGTGGAAAGAAAGAGACAACAATCTGTATTTGGCCCAAAACGGTGAACACATGTTTTCTTTCTTTTTAGAAATGAGAAGAATGATTTATGAATGCACCAAAATATTTTTAAAAGTGCTAAAAATAAGAATTTTTGTGGTTCACCAGAACTTATAAAGAAATATTTGAAAGACAGAAGTAAATGAATTCAAAACAAGAGAGGAAGTCTCAACCCAAAACATGCACAGATATGCTATCTGAAAAAGATGGGAGCAGCTGTTATTAGAAGTACACCAAACCGGCCAGGCGCTGTGGCTCAGGCCTGTAATCCTAGCTCTCTGGGAGGCTGAGGTGGGTGGATTGCCTGAGCTCACAGGTTTGAGACCAGCCTGAGCTAGAGCGAGACCTCATCTCTAAAAAAATAGCTGGGTGTTGTGGCGGGCACCTGTAGTTCCAGCTACTTGGGAGTCTGAGGCAAGAGAATTGCTTAAACCCTAGAGTTTGAGGTTGTTGTGAGCTACGATGCCACAGCACTCTACCCAGGGCAACACAGTGAGACTCTGTCTCAAAAAAAAAAAAAAAAAAGAAATAAAAAAAAATTAGGGCTAAAAATACAACCCAACTCTATGTTACACACAAAGCACATTCCTAAACCAAAATGATATAAGAAGTTGAAAGATCACAGAACCAGAAAAAATATAACAACATGAACAACTCTTACAAGCTGAATTACATAGCATTAAACTGTATAAAACACTATTTTGATAAAAAGAAGGAAGAAACAGTAATAAAATATTTAGAAGATATAGCTTTAAGTCCCTGACAAATCAAATAGTAAAAATAACAATATAAAATAATTTGGCAATATATGAAAAGAGATTATCTTATAAATGTTATGATTAGAGTTGGTAAGCACTATTTTTATTGCTTATAATAGAGTAAAAGAGACAACACCAAAAAAACTAGAAAATTCAAAAAGAGTCAATATCAACTATATTTTTATCAAGATAAATGCTTCTTCCTTTTATATTTATACTTATACACTATATAAAAAAGAAGTTATTTTGAGAAAATCCAAATATAAACATAAAATAAATATTGTGTGATTTGACACAATAAACTTTAACTATTTGCCTGGAAAACAAAAGTTAAAGATTTTCACTACGTTGAAAGCAGGAGCTGTGTAGTTTACTTTCTCAGGTAGCACCCATATTATGTCACCTACATGAATAAACTGTTCTTTGCCCCATTCTGTAGCATCATTCAGATTATTAGAGTATATGGAGAACATACTCTATGATAATCAGTATTATCTATGATAATCAGTATGAGTGGCTTCCCTGATTAGTATAGTGAATATGCCACAAGCAAATATCCTAGGTTGTATTCATTTTAATAGCACTGAATAATCTAATTTTCGAAGGTAAGATAAAAGAGCAGGAACCCATTTAGCCCATTTAGTCCTAATGTAATATTTAATGTGACATTTTTAATTGTTTTTTAAATTATTCTAAGACGTTTAATCTATTCAAATTTTCATCCTGCTCCTTGTGCATTTAAATGGACTAAAAATTAGGGTTATTTTAGGAATGCAAGGGTGGCTTTATATCAGGAAGCCTATTACCATATTCCAACAAATTTTAATGGTATTCAATAAAGGTTGTTGAGAGACTTTATCGAGTTTAACAAATATTCTTTGAAAACATTTTGTATTTAACAAACTCCTATAGCAAATTTTTATTAAATGTAAAAAGGTTACACAAATTCAAGTAATATCAGAAAATAAATACAGATTTCTAGCTATCATTATTATTTTTACCTTTTTAAAACTTTATTCAAATTGATATGAGGGTATACAATGTAGGTTACATTGTTCTCACTTCCAGGGTAAAGTTCCATTTGTAGTTCCCTCACTCAGGAGGCGTGTTATAACTCTCACAATGTGCACATTAGGCATGATCCTGCCTCATGTCCTCCCTCCTTCTGTCAGTCATCCTTCCCCTCCTCCCCTCCCACAACCCTCTACCCCTGAACTGGATTATAATAGTGTTCAATTGTTCTTAGGAACATGCGATTGTTTATGTATTGGTTTCACATTAGTATGGAGTACACTAGATATTTATTTTTCCATTCTTGGAATACTTTACTAAGAAGAAAGTATTTCAACTCCATCCAGGTAAATGTGTTAAGAACTTTTAAAATATGTTAAGTCTCCATCATTTTTTTTTTTTTTTTTTTTTTTGTGGTTTTTGGCCGGGGCTGGGTTTGAACATGCTACCTCCGGCATATGGGACCGGCGCCCTACTCCTTGAACCACAGGTGCTGCCCCAAGTCTCCATCATTTTTAATAGCTAAATAATATTCCATGGTATACATATTCCATGGTTTATTGATCCATTCATGGGTTGATGGGCACTTAGGTTGCGTGCACAATTTGACAATTATGAATGGAGCTGCAATAAACATTCTAGTGCAAATGTTTTTGTGGTAAAATGATTTTTGTTCTTCTGGGTAGATACCTAGTAATGGGATTGCATGTCAAATGAATGGTCTACTTTTAGATCTTTGAGGGTTCTCCATACTTTTGTCCAAAAGGACTGTATTAGCTTGCAATCCCACCAGCAGTGTAGAAGTATTCCTTTCTCTCCATGTCCGTGCCACCATCTAGTGTTTTGGAAATTTTGCGATGTGGGCTAATCTTGCTGGGGTTAGGTGATATCTTAGAGTGGTTTTGACACACATTTCCCTGATGATTAAAGATGATGAGCATTTTTTCAGGTGTTTGTTGGCCACTCGTCTGTCATCCGCAGAGAAATTTCTGTTTAAATCTCTTGCCCACTTATAGAGAGGGTTGTTTGCACTTTTCCTAATGTTTAATTTGAGTTCTCTGTAGATTCCAGTTATCCGGCCTTTGTCAGATTCATAACATGCAAAAATCTTCTCCCAGAGGGCTGTCTATTTGCTCTTTTTGTGGTACTCTAAGCTGTACAAAAGCTTTTTAGTTTGATCCGTTATTTACTTTGACGCTGAAATTTTTGGGTGGAAGGGGGTTATTCCTCATAAAGTTTTTTTCCCAGGCCAATATCTTCAAGTGTTTTCCCCACACTCTTTTTTATCATTTTTATTGTTTTATGTCATAAATTTAAATCTTTTATCCATTGAGAGTCAATTTTGCCAATGATGAGAGGTGTGGGTCCAGTTTCAGTCTTCTACATGTGGATAACCAGTTCTCACAAAACCATTTGTTAAATAAGGATTCTTTCCCCAATTGCATGTTTTTGTTAGGCTTCTCAAAGATTAAATGACAATATGTGGCTGGGTAGATTCTCTATCCTATTCCATAGATCTGTGTTTCTATTTGTGTGCTAGTACCATGCTGTTTTGATCACTATAGCCTTGTAATGTAATCTAAAGTCTGGTACTGTGATGCCTCCAGATTTATTTTTATTTCTAAGAACTATATTTGCTATTTGGGTTTCTTTCTGGTTCCATATGAATTGAAGTACTATTTTCTTTTTTTTAAGATCTTTAAAGTATGACATTGGTGC
Organism: Nycticebus coucang; assembly: GCF_027406575.1. Taxonomy (NCBI): domain Eukaryota; kingdom Metazoa; phylum Chordata; class Mammalia; order Primates; family Lorisidae; genus Nycticebus; species Nycticebus coucang. Next base: position 59,328,890 of record NC_069780.1, on the reverse strand, counting down.
TTTGATGGGGATTGCATTAAATCTATAGATTGCTTTGGGTAGTATGGACATTTTAACAAAGTTGATTCTTTCAAGGCATGAGCGTGGTATGTTGTTCCATTTGTTGACTTCTTCTGCCATTTACTTTCTCAAAGTTTCATAATTCTCTTTATAGAGATCGTTCATGTCTTTTGTTAGATATATTCCCAGGTATTTAATCTTCTTTGGTGCTACTGTAAAAGGAATAGAGTCTTTGAGTTTGGTCTCAGCTTTACAATTGTTGGCGTATATGAAGGCCAGTGATTTGGGAATGCTTTCAGTTTTACTCCATTCAACATGATATTGGCTGTGGGTTTGTTGTGCCTCTATCAGCTTACGGAAAGTTCTTTCTAAGCCTATTTTCTTATATGCTTTTATCATGAAAAGATGCTGAATATTGTCAAAAGTCTTTTTGGCATCAATGGAAAGAATCATATGGTCTTCGTTTTTTATTCTATTTATGTGGTGTATTATATTTATACATTTGCATATGTCAAACCAACCTTGTGGTTTATCTGAGATAAAGCCCACTTGGCCATGGTTTATAACATTTTTAACGTGTTGTTGCATTCTGTTTGCTAATATCTTATCGAATTTTTTTGTATTGATATTCATTAATGATATTGTTCTATAGTTTTCTTTTTTGGTTGTTTCCTTTCTTGGTTTGGGGATCAAGGAGATATTTGCTTCATAAAATGTGTTGAAGAGGATTCCTTCTTTCTCTATATTTTTTAAAAATTTATGCATTACAGGTACTATTTCCTCTTTGGAGGTTTGATAGAATTCTGGTGTGAAATCATTTGGTCCAGGGCTTTTCTTTTTTGAGAGATTTTGTATAATTGATGCTATTTCAGTACTTGACATTGGTCTATTCAAGATTTCTAAATCTTTCTGGGTGAGTTTTGGAAGGTATTGTGCTTCCAGATATTGGTCCATCTCCTCTACATTTTCATATTTCTGGGAGTAGAGTTTTTTGTAGTAATTCTTGATACTCTTATATTTCTGTAGCATTGGTTGTTATTTCCCCTTTATCATTTCTGATTGTAATTATTAGAGATCTTGTATTTCTGTTTCTGGTTAGTCTAGCCAATGATTTATCATTTTTATTAATCTTTTCAAAGAACCAACTTTTTGTTTCCCTGATCTTCTGTATAATTATTTTTTAAATTTTATTTGATTCTGTTCTAATTTTGTTTATTTCTTTTCTTCTGCCAGGTTTGGTATTAGATTGTTTATCCTTTTCCAGTTGCTTGAGATTTCCCATTAGGTTGCTGACTTGCTCTCTTTCTGTTTTCTTTTTTTTTTTTTTTTTTGTAGAGACAGAGTTCACTCCACTGCCCTCAGTAGAGTGCCGTGGCATCACATAGCTCACAGCAACCTCCAACTCCTGGGCCTAGGCGATTCTCCTGCCTCACCCTCCCAAGCAGTTGGGACCACAGGCGCCTGCCACAACATCCAGCCATTTTTTTTGTTGCAGTTTGGCTGGGGCTGGGTTCGAACCCACCACCCTCGGTATATGGGGCCGGCGCCCTGCTCACTGAGCCACAGGTGCCGCCCTCTTTCTGTTTTCTTAATGAAAGCATCTAATGCCATAAATTTCCCTCTAAGGACCACCTTTTCAGTATCCCACAGGTTTTGATAATTTGTGTCTTAATTATCATTTTGTTCCAGAAATCTAATGATTTCCTTCTTGATTTCATCTATGACCCAGATATCATTAAGCATAAGGTTATTTAGTTGCCATGATTTTATTTGAGTATGAAGATTTCTGTTGCTGTTGAAACTTTTATTCCATGATGTTCTGAGAAAATAAAGGGGATAGTTTCTACTCTTTTGAATTTGTTGAGATTAGCCTTTTGACCTAAGATGTGATCAATTTTGGAAGATGATTTGTGGGCTGAAGAGAAGAATGTGTATTTGGTTTTGTTAGAATAAAGTGTTCTATATGTCTGTTAAGTCCTTTTGTTCTAGGGTCTTGTTTAAGTCCATTATTTTTTGTTTAGTTTCTGCTTAGAGGATCTGTCCAGTACTGCCAATGGGGTGTTAAGATCTCCAACTATTGTGGTGTGAGAAGATATCATATTGTTCAGACCGTTTAGGGTTTGTTTTATATATCAAGGGGCATTCAGATAGGGTGTGTAGATGTTAATTATTGAAATCTCTTCATATCATGTGTTTCCCATATAGTGTCCATATTTGTCTTTCATTATTTTTGTTGGTTTGAATCCAATTATTCTGCATACAAGGTAGCAGCCCCAGCTTTTTTCTGCCTTCCATTTGCCTGGAATACTGTTGCCCATCCCTTCACCCTGAGTCTTGTTTTATCTTTTGAAGTAAGGTGAGCCTTATAGGCAACAGATATGTGGCCTGAGTTTTTGTATCTAGTCAGCAACCTATGCCTCTTTAAATGAGTGTTCAAACCATTCACATTAATTGAGAGAATTGATTCATGTGGCAGAGTTTTGGTCATCTTGTTTTTTAGAAATCTGGAACTTAATTTTATACCTCTCACCATTATCAAAGCTAGACTTTGTTCTTTAATTTCTTAGTAGGTTTACTTTGGTAAAAAGTAAACCCTCCAATTGATAGTTATGAAGAATGAGTCTGAGTATTTCCTGTAACACTGGTCTAATTATGGCAAATTTCCTGAGCTTGTGGATGTCAGTGAAGTGTTTGATTTCTCCATCACAAATGCGTTTCTGACAAATTACAATGTGTCTCTGACATGCTTTGTTTGTATTGAGTCTCTCTGGGGTTCTTTAACTGTCTACTATCTGAATTTCTATGTCTCTTGCAATACTTGGAAAGTTCTCCATCATAATGTCTTACAGCAGAGAATTTGTACCTTTGGCACAATCTTCTCCTTCAGGAATCCCTATAATTTGGATACTTGATTTCTTGGAATGATCCCATAATACTCTCAGGGAATATTCTGTTCTTTTTTTTCATTTTTCTACCTCTTTGAATGCTTGGGATAGTTCAAAATTGCCTTCAATTTCAGAGATCTTTTTTCTGCCTGCTCAACTCTCTTTCTGAGGAACTCTACTGTATTTTGAATCTCCTCAAATACCTTATTCAGTTCCTTAGCTCTGCTATATCTTTCCTCATTATGGCCATATTCTTGTTGATTTTGTCTTTGAATTTATTAATTTCTTAAGAAAACTTCTGAACTGTTTTTTGGTTCTCTGTTTCCATCTTTTCCTCCATCCCAATTATTTTATTTGCCATCCATATTTTAAATTCTATTTCTGACATTTCAGCAATTTCTCTGTGGATGGAATTCTCTGTTGTATTATTTTGTTTAATGTGTCCAGGAGGCATTGATCTATTCTGATTTTTCATGTTGCAAGAGTTCTTAAGCCTCCTCATAAGTATTTTCAGATTCTTTTTCTTTTACTTTTTTAATATATTTTAATTATACATTTAAGTTGAATTGATAGTTTGTCCCTGATGAGTCCAATCCTCACTGTTGCAGTACTACTGCTGCACTAACAGAGGCAGACAAGTGATAAATCCACAGTCCCAGACAGTGTTTTCAGGGGACAAGGCAGTACTGGCCCAGAGTTCTAGTCAAAGTCACTCTGCCATTGCTGGCTCCACCAAATCAAGCTTACGAGGCTTCCCAGCTGACAGTGATGGCCCAGAGTTCAGGAAAGATGCTTATGTGTTTGGCACCATCCAGCCAATCAAGCACTGAGGGCTGCCACTCTGTGGACTGCATAGGCCCAGAGCCCAGTTGAAGTTGCTCAGGCACTGGCCACCACCTGCCCAGTCAGCTCAGGGGGCTGCTGCCTGGGCAGGGAGTGCAGGTCTAAAGTTCAGAGAAGAGTCACTCAGGCACCAGGTGTAGCCCACACAATTAATTTCAGACAGCCTCAACCCAGTGGAGAGTATTAATCTAAAGTTCAGTCCAAAGTTACTTAAACCCCAGCCCATTCCATCCAATTAAGCCCAGAGAGCCTCCACCTGGTGGAGAGTGCCAATCCAAAGTTCAGTCCAGAGTGATTTAAACCTCTGCCAGCCCACCCCATTGGGTTCAGAAAGCCCCACCTGATGGAGGCCCAAGGTCCAAAGTCACTTAATCCCTAGCCCCACCCCCCTAATCGAGCTCAGAGAGCCTTTGCCTGGGAGGCCAGAGGTTCAAAGTTCAGTTCAAAGTCATTGGACACCTGCCTGTCCATCTAATCAAGCTCTGAGAGCCATACTTGGGAGAGGGGGCAGGTCCAAGGTTCAGTCTGGCCTTGCCCACCCAATGGAGTGCAGAAATTGTCCTGAAGGGCAGAAAACAGAGCTGCCTGAGAATTCCTGAGGAGCTGGAGATGGGTAGTTCACCTTCTCCCCACAAAAGTTTGGTTTGCCTTGCTACTGTTCTCATACTGCAGCTCAGCAGCCGGCAGACTTCCCCATCTTCCCAGTGAGCTAATCAAACACTCTGGACTCCACAGGGGATAGTCTAGGATGGGCAAGGGTGATCTGGGTGATCAGGATTACCTGAAAGATATTTGGTCTTTTGTGTGAGACAGAGTGGGGCCTAGTCTCCATGGTGGGCCCTCAATAATGAAGGAGGATTGAATTCAGCAACTGCTCTCCCATGGGATAAGGCAAGGAGACTTTTGAACCCAGTTTGCTGGATGACTGGTCACCCACCACAGGCTCCCACTTGTGAGGAGGGGTCTCCCTTTCTCTGGGAGCTGGGTTTGTACCTGTTGTTTTACTTCAACTATCTGGTTTCAGCCACTTGATTCAGCCTGGGTGATTGTACTTCATGCAGTCCTCTCAGTATAGAGTTCCTCTCATTCAGCTTCCATCCACTTTAATCCAATATCTCTCCCTTTGGGCACCAGCCTGTGGTGAAAGCTGCTTCTACTCAGCCATCTTCCCACAATTATATTTTTGACTTTTTGTTTTAAAAATAATTTCCTACTTACAGAAAAATGGCATTATTAAAAAGAACTTTAATGTTCATCTAAATTCAGCAATTATTAGCATTTTGTTATATTTGTTTTATCTCTCTATATTTATGTGTATATATATATACACACACACACGTAATTGACTGATGAATTTAAAAGGAAGTTGCAGTCATCATAACTCTTCATTTCAGCTTGAGTTTCCTAACTATAAAACATTCTTTTATTATATAATCGCACTACAATTATCAAATTCAATAAATTAAAAATAAGGTTAATACATTATTATACAATCTATAATTCATTGTTTCAATTCAAGATAATGTATTTTCCACTTTTATCTGTTAAGAGTTTCCTAGGCATTTTTTGTCTTTTCTGATATTGACATTACATATGGTATCAGAAACCTAATGCTGCTTGCAGTATATTCCACAGTTCAGGTTCATCATTATATCTTAATAACAAAGAGTATTTAACATAATGAGAAAGTACTATTTAAAAATATGTGTAGAAAGGAAGGTAACTTTCATTTAATTATATAATTGAAAAAATTTAAAAGATTTTACTATGAAGACAACTTGATTAGATTAGTAGATACACAAAGAATCTTTAAAATCAAAACTTTATTCTGGCAATAAATATCTAAATTGAAAATAGAAAACCATTTAATTCAAAATGATAACAAAAATATAAAGTGTTTGGGAATAAATTTACTAAGGTAGAGAAACAAAAAAGACATAATTTAATTAAAATTATAAAACAATATTTGAGTAAATCTATAAATATTCTTGAATCAGAAGACATGTTATTAATAAATTTACTTGTAATTTCTATAAAACTTTTTTTAGAGTCAGATAAAATAAATAATCTTGTTACTCAATGGAAGACTATATATTTAAATATAATAAGAACTATATATTGAAATACATTAACGAAGAAAAATGATTCAAAGAAATTTGTTTAAATGGAAGTTCAAATTTTTAAAAGATTGTGATTAATTCAATGTATTACTTCAAACAATAGTTATATAGATATTTATACAGACAACAGTTCTTTTTTGTTATTTAAAAAATTTTATTATGACAAATTAAAGAAGTTTGCCTATGTGAATACTCTTTAGCACACATAGCCCCCCAAATAATTATATAAAACCCTATACTCAGTTTCATCTTTGAATTTATCTCTTTTTGTAAATCATAAACTAAAATAATGTATTTTTAATGGTACCAAAATAACTACTATCTCAAAAAATTATTTCTGTCTTGCATTATATTAAAAATACATTTTGTATAAATTTACAATTTAAAATGATAAATGCACCTAAAAAGTGTAAAAACCTATAAAAATAAGTAAATGAGAAGAATTTCTTAAGACTTGAAATTTATAAATAAGAACTTTAAAAAAATGAGCATTTGACTATAAATTTAATCATGTTAAAAGATAACTTAAATCTTAAATAAATGGTAGATAGAGTAAAATTTCAATACATGTGGTTAAGAATGAATATATAACAAAGAATTCCTCTAAGCTAACAAGAAAATGTATGTAATCCAAACAAAAATGGTTAAAAGGTATGTCTAGTTAATAGAGATTCAAATCAAAATTGTCAAACACACATGCATGTGTGCACACACAAAAAGGTCTGACAATTAAGTTTATGAACTCATCCTAGAAAAAGTGCCCAATGCTTCATTGCTGACTGTAACTATGGTCACCTTCAACGTACTCCCCTTGGGAACCTTAGGTACTGACACCAGAACCTAATCCACCCTTCGTAGTAATTTTAGAACCCTTTTTCTGGACTGGCTATTAAAGCTGTCATCATAGAATATCGATATTCTGAATGTTTTCAGAAAGCATCAAAATGCTTTCCTTTCAATATTTCCTTTATCTTTGGGTAAAGAAAAAAGTCACAGAGGGCCAGATAAGGTGATCAGGAAGGGTGCTCCAATAACCTTATTTATTTACTGGCTAAGAACTCCCTCATAGACAATGCCCTGTGAGCTGGCATTGTAATGCAAGAGCCATGAGCTGTTGGCCAAGATTTTCAGTTAAGATTTTCTTTTTTCCCTATCCATGTTTCCTTGGTCTGCTATGCTTCTCATAGCCTATGACTTTTACACATAATTCAATTAATTTTTGCAATGTTTTTATCAGTTCTGCTTGTTACAAGCCGCCGTGGCCTCTCTTCATTAGGGATATTTTCTCTTCTCTCAGAAAAATGTGTAATCCATTTGTACTCTTCTGTTTTCTTCATGGCGTTATCCCCATAAACTTGAACTAACATGTCCCTGATTTCACTTCCTCTATTTCCAAGTTTAATGAGAAATTTACAAATGCTTGTTTGTTGCTCTAATTCAAACTCTTACATTCTTGTGATGACACCCAAAAACATGCAACAACAATAACGAACACCACTTAACAAGACACCACCACATGTCAACATGAACAGAGCTGTGAGACACCCCAAGGTTATGAAATCGTATTGAGTTGTTTGTACTGTGCTGCCGATGTAAGTGCAAGGTGACAAGTTGACAAACTTAATTTTTAGACCTTATATATACATATGCACATATATGTATGTATGTGTATATATCTATATCTATCTATATCTATGACTATATCTATATCAATATAAGCACTTGTATGGAAATTTATCGTATGCATCATTCCAAGTTTCTAAAACCTCATACTTCTCTTTTGTACTAATGCATGCCATTTCTTTCATTCAGTTTATTATAAATTCAGTTTTTTATTCCTAAAACTAAATTTGATTTGCTTAAATTTCAACCCTCAACCTCAGACTTTCTTTGATTCATTGGATTTGATTAATGGGTAGATGAATCAAATCTATCTCTTTTCAGTATTTAGCCTATAGTTAATATTTGTTCAAAATACCAACAAACAAAGAAACAACAACAAGCACAGCCCAGATATGTGCCAATGGCAGAAAGTGCCAGGGACTGAATGCATAATATGAAAGGCAATTTTCCCAAATGAAACCTTTCTGTTGTCTGCAGTTTATACCATTTGTATTTACATTAGGCCAATGATTACATTACATATTGTTTAAACTACCCATTAAAAAATATGATTCAATAATAGAATATTCACTGTCTGCAATTTACCATTGAATGATAATAAAACTTGTATATATAGGTAAGTTGTAAATATGTACATATGAGGGGGGAAAAGGAGAGAAAACATTCAGATGTACATGTGGAAGAAAATGATAACAATGAGTGAGTTGACTAAAGAGCATACAGGAGGTCTTAAATTCTCCCATAAATGTGAAATTATTTCAACATGACGATTAAAAACATAAAAATGAATGTTCCTTACAATGTTTTTACTAACATTTCTCTACCCAATGATTATGCATATAATGATTTCATGTATTCAACAATGATTAGTCATCCAAAAATTAAATGTAAGAATATGTAGTATGGTATATTTACTATTAACTACGCTACATTGTACATTCCTTAATAAAATTAAAATGTTTCTTCCTTACGATTATTACATAATCTAGACTTTTTGTTCTTACTATCACATCCACCTGTATCAGTGGGAATATTTTATACCAATAAAGAAAAATTTTTAACAAACTTTATACTGGAAGCAAAGTCAAAGTACAGAGAACAAACACTGGCAATTTAATTAGTGACCAATAAGTCATTTTTCTTTTATAGTCTTGAATCACATTTCCTTTTTAGGAGACAGTGAGTTCAACAAATTCTTTCACAGACATAAGCCTGATCAAGTAGTCTCTGAATATTTGCTTTCAATAAAAATTTCTGAAATTATTATCACAATATGTTACATAGTTATTACACTTAATAGTATTTTCCCATTGCAATTTCCTCTGATTCTTTCAAAGACATCATCTAAAGAAACATTTATTTGCAAAGATGAACTATCACTTCATATTCATTATTTGCCCTTGATGTAACATTAAAGTTTTCTGGTATGCTGCAGGCTCAGGAAAAAAGCTAAACCACATAGCCATATTTACACACACACATACAAAAAAAAAAAAAAAATCATAAGAAGCTTTATTAACATGAGGTCTTCATAAAGTGACTAGGATTTTGAAATAAGACAAAGATATTGTTATAATGTTCTATTTCAGAAGTCATTGGAAAATGTCCTATTTCCCTTCAGAATATGTAGAGTTTGGCTGGTACAAGAGAAATTTTTAAAAGAACTTGAAGATTTTTCGATATTATACTTCGTAGTTATTTTGAATCACATTATTTGCCTTAGTAAGTTATTGTTTAAAAGCAATAATTTTTTGCATAAAAACTTTGTCATCTTCAAGAATATATATAATCTTTGAAGAATATAGGTAGTATTTGAAATGATCACAGTATACTTATAATATTGATAAAGCAAGTATTTATTTTAATATGAAGTAACTTAAAAGCCAAACTAAAATTTCAAGACCAGTATCTAAACTATGAAGGCTCAAAACCATGAGCACATTTGACAAAACCAATTTTTACAATTAAATTGTTTGCATAAAATTCCATATTATTTTGAATAATATGGACAAAATTAATAATTAATCTTCCCTTCATTCTAGCATTTTTCACTTTTATAAACTTATCCTGCATATATATTGCACTTATGAGAAATTATCTACCTTCAATTTATTCATTTTGTGTTGTTCATAAGAGAGATTAAGTTAAATTACCATCAATAGAAATCTAGTAATTAAACAATGGCAAATTTATGTCATGATATATTCTTTTAAATTCAACAAAACAAGTAGATGACCTAATACATGTTGGGGGTGGAGGAATGAGGGAGTGGGGAGAGAGGAGGTGGGAGGAAGATGAGGGAGTATAGTGTATGACACACCTCTCGGGTTGGGACATAATTATAAGAGGGACTTTATCTAACAAATACTTTCAGCATAACCTAATTCTTTGTACCCTCATTGAATCCCAGACCAAAAAAAAAAGATTAATAAGAAATAATTTCCATCATATTTCCATCTGTGTAAGACCTAGATATGTAGTATTTTGTCTTCTTAATTTTGTAAAACAGGAAGGAAATAAACTGTTTCTACATGTGTGTATAAGTATAAATAAATATATGGAGTGACAAATATGTAATATATATAAATATTTACAATATGTACTGCTTTGCACATTCTTAAAATATAATGGAAAAATCACAATTATTAGCATTTATTATCTATAGGAACTACAGGAGTGAGAGATAGACCTTTTACTATTTTTCACGTTATATCTCAAATAATACAGATATATTAGTTATTCAAGAAAAATGTTTTTAAAAATATATAAATTACTTGAAACTATTATCTATCTACATATGTTTAAATATCAATAGACTATCATGAGAAATATAAGTATAGTTACATAACAAGATAAATTACTTATAGATTAATATTGACTAATATTACCTACCTAATAACATGGAAAATACTGTTTCTTTTTTCTATTGACCCCAAGTTTTCCAAACTTCAATATATTCAAAACTAATAGTGAAACATACAAATAATGAATGTGACTAAATATAATTGCCATAATAAATATGTAAATATTTGAAATAGATGTTAAATATTAATGTGCACAGTATATATTTGATTTTAATATTTATCATAATTAAGCACATTTTTAAAGTTGAAACTTAATACATAATTATTAAAAATATTTTACTGCCTAAGGAAACTAAGGTCTTAATTCTGATAAGTATAGCAAGAGAAATGAAAGCAAATTGTTGTCTTATATTCCCAAAATTCCATATAAGCTTCTGGAAAATATAGGCATACCTGGGAGATAGTGAGCGTTCAATTGCCACCACCACCATAAAGCAAACATCACAATGAAATGAGTCACGTGAAATTTTTTTGGTTTCCTAGTGGATATATAAGCTGTATCAACATTATATAGTAGTTTATTCAGTGTGCAACAGCATTATGTCTACAAACACAATGAACATTCTTAATCAAAAATATTTTATTAATCAAAAATACTAACAATCGCCTTCAGTGAGCTGTTACCTTTACTAGCAGAGGGTCTTGCCTTGAAGTTGATGGCTGGTGACTGATCAGGGTGCTGGTTGATGAAAGCAGGGTGGCTGTTGCAATTTCTTAAAATGAGACAACAACAGTGAAATTTGCACATTGATTGACTCTTTCCTTCATGAAAATTTTCTCTGTGGGATGCATTTTTGTTTGGTAGCATTTTACCCAGAGGAAACCTTTCAAAATGAAAGTAAATTTTCTCAAACACTGTTCCTGCCTTATCAACTAAGTTTATGGAATATTCTAAATCCTTTATAGCCAACTCAACAATGTTCACAGGATCTTCACTGGAAGTAGATTCTCTCTCAGAAACCACTTTGTTTCATTCATAAGAAGAAATTATTCATCAGTTAAAGTTTTATCATGAAATTGCAACAATAGCAGACTCTACTTTTAATTTTAGTGCTCTTACTAATTCCATTACATCTGCAGTTATTTGCTCCACTGTCATCTTGAAGTCACCCTTGAGGATTGGAATTAACTTCTAAACTTCTATTAATGTTGATATTTTGAACTCTTCCTATGAAGTGTGAATGGTCTTATTGGAATCTAGAATGATTAATTTTTTTCCAGAATGTTGTCAATTTATGTTGCACAGACCTATCAAAAAATCACTCTCTATAGCAGCTATGGCTATTTCTCAAATAATATGATTGGAATTTTGAAATTACTGTTTGATCCATGAGGTCTCAGCTTTTGACATGCCTATTTCTAGCTTTATATTTTGATTGTAACTCTTCCTTTTCCTTGGACATTTAGAAATCATTGTCCAGTCATTAACTGATCTAACTTCAATATTTTTATTTCTCAGAGAACAGGGAGCTCTGAGGAAACAGAGGAAAATGAGAGACTAGTCAATTGTGCAGTGAAAACACACATAACGTGTATCCATGAAATTCACCATCATATGTAAGTACGGGTCATGGCACTTCCAAAAATTATAATAGTAATATCAAAGATCAGTGATCATGTGATATAATAATAATGAATATAATGTCATTATATAGAGATATAATAATATAGAATACGTTATATAGAGATACATTTTATATATATATAATATGGAGATATAATAATAGTGAAAAGTTTTGAAATATTGCAAGAATTACCAAAACGTGATACAGAAACAAAAAGTGAGCACAAGCTGTTGGAAAAATGGTGTCAAAAAATGTGCTCAATGCAGGGCTGCCATAAATCTCCAGTTGTAAAAAAAAAAAAAAAATGCATTCTCAGTGAATCAAATCAAGTGTAGTTCAACAATATATTGTTTATAGTAGCATGAAGAATTACCGTATATACAGTGACTTCTTTTACCTGTAGAGCACACATATTCTTAGTGCTTTAGGTAGCCCAACTGTGGAGGAATAGCTGGGAGAATTTATTATAAATTTTTATTTATTCCTTTTTTCTTGTAATGAGAATTGCAATTTGAGGTGTATATTCCTCCCACGTCACTGTTGGACTATTACCAGAGTAGTCTTTTTTAGGAAAATTAGTTATACTGTCTTGGAAAACTCATAAGAACTATTATCAAAATATGAATCCTTTTTTTTCTATGTAGATTTACTTATCCATAGTTAGATCTTCTTTGCTTTTATTATCTGTGGCTTTCTCTTTTAATTTTTTTGGAACTGCTCTTTTGTCTATGAAAATAATTCATCTAGGAAACTTATATCTTCTGTGTTTACCCTGAATTTGCTTTTCATAGATTTCTTATGCAGGTCATAAAAAAAATCACATTAAGTTTTAAAAATAGTGCATGTTTATGTGTTACCAAGTAAAATAGGATAACACTTTTTAGTATGTCTTCATATTATCCTATAAAAATTAGTTGCTTTTTTCTTGTTTTACCCCATTTTATTTGCCTTTTATTCTCTAACTATGCCTGTTTTCACTTTCGGGATCTACCTTTTAATCCTGGTGTGTTCCAGATGGCAAAACAGGGCTCCCTAATTTTCTCTCTCTACACCCCTTCTTATGTGACTTCATCTGGTGGCATTGATTTATATACATCTATATACTGAGAACATCTGCATTTTTGTGTGTGTGTGTATGTGTCTGTGTGTCTGTGTCTGTGTAGCTTCAAGTCAGACTTTCAGGCTGAACTTCCCAGTTGCATGCATTACTATCTTGGTGAAGCTAATGACATCCCCAACTGAGCAACTCTAATCGTTTACTCTATTTTCTCTAAATTCTCAATTTCTTCTTGCCAAAATTCACCACTAAAATAAAAATCAATATTCATACTGTTACTCTAGTCATAAATCTAAGTTTTATTCTGGTTTACTGTAACAGAAAAATTGTGCTGGGTCAAATAAACAGGCATGATGGACTTTCACCAAATCTATTGCAATAAAAGAGAAAGAATGAATTCAACTCCATTGAAACTAAAGGCAAAAAAAAGTTTTAATCAGTGGGAAAGTAATAGGAGAAGTTAATGGTAAGTTGGTCATGCATATTCAATACTGGTGTCGTTCTTATGTCATATATCTAATCATATTATTCGCATAGGTGAAAACCTTACACTGAAGTCCCATTGATCACAAAATAAAATTGAAGTTACTTTATTATGGCTTACAGTGCCCTACATAATGTGGCTCTTGGTCACCCACCACTCATCTCATTTCTTAATCTTTGCTTATATTTTAAGACTTCCTAACCATAAACACGTAAAGTCACACCGTCTTAGAATCTTTGCTTTAGTTGATCCTACTTCCCAGAGCACTCTTTTCTCTAATCTTGGCATACATGGTTGATTCTTTCTTGTCACTCAGAATTCAGTTATTCAGTTTGAATGTTTTCTAGGAAAGTCTGTGACCACCCTATATGCCAGCTAGCCACTTTTTAAAAATCATTTAACTACAGTTGAATAATCTAAATAGCATTTACATTACTTTAAAAAAAAAAAAGTCTGTTTTTCTTTACTAGAATGGAAAAATGCTTTAAAAGTAGAAAGCAGAAATCCTATCTCTCTTTGTTATTGCCAAAACCCTATCACAAAACAAACAAACATCATCCTGAACAAGAGCAAGAGAGACCTTGTCTCTAAAAATAACTGAGCATGGGGGCAGGCACCTTTCATCCCAGCTACTTGGGAGGCTAAGGCAAGAAGATCACTTGAGCCCAAGAGTTTGAGGTTGCTGCAAACTATGATTCCATGGTGCTCTAAAAAGGGGAGCAAAGTGAGACTCTGTCTCAAAAACAAACAAACAAAAAAGAAAACAAACAAAACTACCAGGCTGCTAAGTCCCACTGGAATATGGTGGCTTGGTTCCTAGTGTCAAAGAATGAGCCTTGGTGCCTAGCTGATGACAGAGCAATCACAAATACAAAGCTGTAACCTATATACGTATTTATTTCAGAAAGAATAAAAGGTGCAGACAGAATGTCATCTCAAAGAGTGAGCCCCAGAATTGTGAGTATACACGGTCTTTTATAAGTTCAATTAGTTTGTCCCACCTTCTCCCACACAAGCCAGGCTCAGTGGCTCATGTCTGTAATCCTAATACTCAGGAGGCTGAGGTAGGTGGATTGCTTGATCTCGAGAGTTGGAGACTAGCCTGAGCAAGAGCAAGACCGGTAGCAGGGGACCTGCAGTCCCAGCTAGTTGGAGGCTGAGACAAGAGAGTTGCTCAAGCCCATGAGTTTGAGGTTGCTGTGAGGTATGATGCCATGGCACTCTACCCAGGGCACAGAGTGAGACACTGTCTCAAAAATTAAAAAAAAAAAAAGTTTTTTAAAGTAAGTTCAGTAGTTTGTCCCACCTTCTCCCCCATCCATGCAGGACTGACTGTTGCTTCCTTTCCCACTTTTGGGGGTGCTTGACAGATTTGGATTATATAATGAACTATTCCATGCTTTTTTCCAGAATATTCCTAAGAATGGGTGAAGGTTTTGAACTCTGAAATGTTAATTGTATGGAAATGAGTCCCAGGTCAGTTTAAGCTCATTATGCACTCCTCACTGTGTTGCAAAGGGGCAACGGTCCCTGGATACAAGGTTGCTTCCTGGCTACGTTGGTTCTCCGTTTCCCTCCTTATCCACTTCCCCGTCACCTGTTTATCTTCCACCAGACCTAACAACGCCATAATGCCTACTGTTAAATATTTATTATAAAGTAAATTAAAGAAATAAACACTTTTTAACAAAAAGAAACTGAGAAGAAAGAAATTAAATGTTATATTCAAGGTTGACCATATGGCAAAGCCAGTATAGATAGGGGTCTTTTGAGTCCAACCCGGGATTATCTATTCATAGATATTATTATTATATGGCTTATTTTGATGATATAAAAGCTACTGAATAAATATATTTCTCTTCTTGGGATATACCAAAGCTTTCATTTTGGCATTTATGTAATTATGTAATTCTCATGTAATTAACTATTGCTCCTGACACATTAGCACAGATTGATTTATGTGATTAACCTATAGCAAGGAGTATAAAAGAAAAAGCAGTAGAGAAGTTCTGTGGCTGCAGTGTTTAGTAGCAGGTAAAATGCACGTGGTAGTGGCCACATACCTTTCAGGAAAACTGAGGTTTTAAATCTGAAAAGGAACATCTCTAAGCAAATAACCAAAAGAAGAACTAGAGACAAATCCCCCCTTCCTCATTTAATCTGCTTCTGGATATGGTGTAAGCAATACAGTTGTAAAAATTTACATTTAAAAAATTAAAATAGTTATAAAATAACTGCCATTTTTCAAATATCTCTTCATAGCTAGTCATTGATGCAATAGTGCAATTTCTTAAGTGCCTGCTTTCCGCCACACAGCATAAAAAGCTCATATTATTTATGTATAAGAAATAGAATGAGTGTAAATAATGTCATTACTTAGTGGTAGATTTAGATTAGATTTAGATTTTTGACTCAATATCTTTTTGACCTATTAAAATCTTTATGTAAAAATACATACTAAACATACTAAAATGCATACTAAATATTTTAGATATTATGAATAATAATAATTTTAAGGCAACATTTGGATTAATTCTTGTTATCAGGCTGATGTAAGGAATTATAACAGTACAGTGATATTTCAGGTGCAGTAAACAAAAATATAAGCTGTAAAATGAGAACACCCTAGAAATACGTTGACACAAACTTATACTTACCAGATATGGGTTAAAGTTATTTGAACTATTTTTATTTCACTTACTAATACTATAAAATTTGAATAAAACTCTGTACATGAAAAGACATTTTTCAGGGTTTAAGGAAAAATTATTTAGCAAGAGCCTACATGTGTTTAGCAATAGGTAGCACAATTGTTAATACTTCTTGAAATAATAAACTGGTTATTGTGATGCAATGAACTAGAAACTTATAAAACATACTGGACCTATTTCACTTCAAAATATCAACGATGATATCATATTTCTTTTACAAATTCTATACAAAATGCAAGTTTGTATGAATGTTATTATGAAATAATAAACCTTGTAAGTCAGAGAGGAAAAATAGGAGAAGTACTCTATTTGAACAGAATTACTTATGCTTTAGCCCAGGATAAACAATTATTAAATGACATTGCTATAGGGCTGGGGGAGCCTGGGTTCAGGCGGCACCAGGCTGCTGGGGAGGACCTGCCTCATCTTCTGCATCACTGCCCCAGGGCTGTTGGTGCCACAGGAAGAGATTAAGTGAGGGCTGGAGAATGAAGTGCAGCAGAGAGGGGTGAGCTGGATAGGAGCCTCGAGGTCCCCAGGAAGTTGAGGATACCATGGGCACAGCCCACGCTGAGGCCGGTGCCAATCCCAGAGCCACCCCATGACCTAGAGAGCCCTCCTCTCACTGCACTACTCTCCCATGAGCATTTCACAGGCTCAAATGTGATACAGGGCTCGCCCATTCAGGGATGAACAGGGGTCCCCCATTTTATAGGCCTGGAAAATTTCAGGTAAGTTTTCTAGGCCTGGGCAATTTCATGAAGAAAATGGCTCTTTCACCTTTCCCCTAGCAGAAAGAACTGCTATTCATTCATTAATGTGCTCATTCACCTTGCCTTGAGAGGATGGGACTATCTCCATTCATTAATGCACTCATTCACCTTGCCCAAGCAGAAGGTACTGTATTCATTCATTTGTTATCAAGTCCTGGCCAAATGTAACTACAAAGGACCCGTGCGAGTTCATATACCCCTAGACAAAGAACTCAGGCAGAGAAGAGATTTTCCAACTTGGATCTTTTCCTCTGCCAGGAGCTCTGGTGCTTTTTCTGTATTCCTTTCTGGCTAATAAATCCTGTCTTACCAATGATCCTTGGTCTGTGAGTTCGCTCTTCTTATCCCAGAAACCAATGACCTATTGAAGAAAGAAATTCCAGTAACAGCATTATTTAGTTTTAAACCATCCATGGGGCTTTATTAGTTCTTTCTAGAAAGACAGTTTATGTTTTGGGATTTGAATATCACTCTTATACAATAAAGTAGCAGTATCATTTTTTTTCATGTATTTATTTATTTATTTATTTATTTATTTATTTATTTATTTTTTGTAGAGATAGAGTCTCACTTTACTGCCCTCGGTAGAGTGCCGTGGCATCACCTTTCTCACCTATAAAAAGGGCGAAATAAGCTAGAGGAAGTAAGGTGTGCTCATGAAAAAAATGCAAGCTTCAATTTTTGAGTTTCGAATCTTAGTTTTTCCAGGTTTTAAAATAAAACTTTGTCCATGCTAGTAATGAAAATTGGGAAAATCACTAACTTCCTTTTTCTCATCTGTGTAGTTTGTATTATAAAAGCTTCAGAAATTAAAGGGAGGTAAGAAATGTAAAGACTTTGTATATTGGCTGGCACTAAGTTAAGCACAATAAATATAAATTGTTTTAACTGTTAAATTGCTCTTAAATATTAAAGTTTCATAATTCTATGTGTTTCTAAATCAGTTAATTTTCTTAAAAAGATGCATTTATTTTTTAAAAAAGTCAAATGTGTCTTGCAAGTACAACACAAGTTGGTATTACTCATGTTCATAAAAAACACTCATTATTAATACTGGACAACAGATACAGCAAATTAGACCTTGTTGATTCATCAATGTCATTATATTTCTATTAGTTCTCTAGTTATACTAGAGATTTTTTTACATGAAAGGAAAGACAAACTAATTCAGATATTGTTAACTTCACTGACATTTAATTAAGTTTTTTTTAAATCTAGAATTAAATTTCCATATAAATCCACTGAGTATATAGGAATATTTTAAATATATAATCTTATAAAAGCACATTCAATTTTATCCTATTCATTTATCTACATATTTATATATGTATATCTTCCTATATATCTTCATATGTGTATCTATCTATCTATATATACAGATATATAGTCATGGATATGACAATTTGAAATGATTAAATTAGCATTAAAATAAATGTGGGCAAATTAAATTTTTCCTGTTGAAACAGCAGGTATTGAGTCAATTATAATTTTTTTCATAAATATAGCATGAAGAAGGAAGTTTCCAAATATAATACCACATCATGGGGAAAAAAGATTGAAAAATTGTGTTAATATAAGCAAAACAGCATGACATAAAAGCATATTATGTTAAAAATTGTTTACATAAATTGATGCATTTTAAATGTGAGGCACAACTTAGCATATACTGAAAAGGATAAAATTTTCCACCACAATTTGACAAAAACATTTTTGTAGCAATTCAGACTTGAATATTTAGAAATGATGAAGCATTATGTTTGCCTGACCTGATAGCTTTATTCTTCAATAACTTTTGTATAGGTTTGAAATACCTATGTCCATTTATTTTTACTTAGAAATTATTATCATAGGCTTGCATTGACACTATCACATGCTTCTTATCTCTTATTTTTAGAAGACCTAATCACAACATTGACTGACAATCTCTTCTAAACACAAGTTCATGTAAATGAATGAAACTAGTTGTCAGCACCAAACCATATCATCTTTCTCGCTAATATAAACAGGTTGAGACCCTATGGAACATTAAGTCAATTTAATTCAAATTGGCATTGTGTTATCAATCACAATGCAGGGTTTTTTTCTTACTACAAGAATACAATAAAGCTACATTGTTCCTTTATTTAATTCCATAAAACTATACCTCAAAATTATGTTTGAGTAATGCACATTTAACTTTCAGACCTCTTATTTGCTATTTTAATAATCAGTAAATTATTTTCTTTGTTGTTATTTAACGAGGAGTTTATAATTTATGCATGTAAGTCTGTGCACATGTTAACAATATAAGATTGTGCACGATCAGAATGATTTTCTCCTTCATATACAAATATATGTTGCTGTATACATACATTTCTCAAAATATATTTAAAGAAATGTTCAAAAAGCTATTGTATGAACATACTAACTACTTTTAAAATGTTTGTAATGCATTCCTAACATATTTATGAATAATAATTGTCAGTTGCTATCTTGCCTAAGTGTAGGCATCTGAATCCAGGATCCTTTTGTTTTTAACGAGAAATCTCAAGTTACTGAGACTGAAGTGTAAATATAGTCTGAGAGAAAGAAGGCAGGGATGGTTTGTTGCATTACTACATTAGAAAATCATTGTTGATTAAGTTACAATTTTTCCATAGGTTTGTTTAACACAGCCATCATGCATGTTGATTATAAATAGAATCTCTCTCCATTAATAGAGATGATAGGTTTTATATTGCCTTACCAAGTTCTCTTGCAATTATTCCTAATCTGTCAGGAAAAACAATTCCAATGTTTAGTTCACTTCATGCTTTATATAGGAAATTAATTAAAAATCATTCACATTATATGTATGCCTGAAAATTTTTGAATTATATTTCTCCATCGGAATATTTTATTAAAACATTTCATTGACTTTTGAGTAAGAATAACAAGAGATTTTAAGAATAATACTATGAAACATTTTAGGTCATTTAATGTAGAATCTATGGTTGGAAGTAAGGTATTGGGAAGTAAGTTAGAGACATACCATTTCCCATTCATATTGCCACCAGAATATGAAATTACCTTCAGTTTCCCATCTTTCTGTGAAAACAAAAAGAGTAACTCAGTGTTAATCATTTCATTTTTACTTAAAATATGTTGTTTTGAGAAAATATCACTCAAATAATCTTTCTCCCAAAGAATATCAAGATTATTTGTCTTTTTCAATTTTTAAATGCAGCATTTGAAAGGAGGAGAAGGTAGTTTATTCTGCAGAAATTATTGAACTGAAAAAAATTTTCAAAGCCACCTCAGCAAACCCGATTAGTGTTTGAGGTAGAAACACTTAGACTTGTCAAGAAAAATGAAATGCTATTTAAGGTTTAAAAAAAAAAAAAAAAAAAAACTAGTTCAAAAGTCATGTAGGACTGTAAAGAGATGAGAAGAAATACCATGCCTAAATATGTCAGCAAGTATTGTATACTTATACATAAATGGGCATTAAACTTGTTTTATATAAGTCTAATTTGGTGGCTATGTCAAAGAAAATCACAGGTACTAGAATTCCAGCACATAGCAGCTAGGTAAAAATATGCCAACTATTTATTTAAACTATTAAAATGAATAAAACAATAAAATATTGCTAATTCTAGAATTTCGAATAATTCTGATTAGCTTGATGTTTTCTCTTTGTTTGTAAGACAGGCTTTTTGTTTTTTTGAACAAGCTCACAATAAACTCCAATAACATTGGACAATATTATTGAACATCTGCAATGCTTTTGGGAAATAAGAATAAAACATACAAATAAACAAGCAAGTGAAAACCTGCCTTGGAGTTTCTAATGAAACTCTCAGTGGAACTCACGGATTGAACTTTCTCCTCACAAAATTTAAATGTTGAAGTCCTCACTCCTGTGACCTAATTTAGAGATAAATCTTTACAAAGGTACTCAAGTTAAAGGGAATTCATTTAGGATGAGCCACATTCCAATATGACTGGTCTCTTTATAAAAAGGAGAAATTTATAGAGGTAAACACACATGAAGGGAAAAGACCATAAGAACATGAAGATAGCCATCTACAAGCTAAACAGAAGGGCACCAGAAACAGCTCCTTCCCTAATGACCTCAGAAAAGAACAAATCTGCCAATTCCTCATTTCACATTTCTAGCTTCCAGAAATGGGACACAATAAACTTCTGTTGTTTAAGTCAACTCTAGCTATCTGTGGGACTCCATTACACCAGTCCTTGAAAACTAATATACCTACAATATCTGGAAGTACAAAATAGTAAAATATGGGCCTTCTATTTGATCCCACAATCCCATTAATAGATATCTAACCAAGAGGAAAAAATCATTTTATCACAAGAACATTTGCACTCGAATGTTTATAGAAGCTCAATTCACAATTGCAAAGAGGTGGAAACAGCCCAAGTGCCCACCAATCCATGAATGGATTAATAAACTGTGGTATATGTATATACCATGGAATATTATTCAACCATAAAAAATATGGAGACTTTACATGGTATTTTGGAGATATAGGAAAATAATGTCACTTATGCAGCTAATTTAAGAACAGATAAAAGTAGGTAAAAATGTACAATGGCATACTCTTTAACAAAATATTCTATGACTGTAAATTTACCTTAAGAAAATCTGAAAATGCTGTTTATGAATAATTTTCTTTAAAACTTACTGAAAATTAGGTAATATCCTCAAGAAATTAGCGAAGGTTCAGTAAACTTTACATAGAGCAGTGGTTCTCAACCTTGCTAATGCCACGACCCTTTAATACAATTCCTGTGGGTCGCAACCTACAGGTTGAGAACCATTTACAGAGAAATTAGGAAGAAGAAAAATAGAAAATCGCATTAATAGTGTGCAATAGAGAACTAGCAATAGGATATTAATTCTAAAGCAAGTTAAACTGATAATTTCATCATAAAACTGACCTAGAAAAAAGGCAAAGAGCACAAACTTTCTATGCCACAGATAAAAATGTCAAAAACAGTCTAAATTCTGCACATAATAAAAGCTAACAAGAGTGTTTTAAGAAGAACTTTATGACAAAATTGTAAATTTTAACATATATTCAAAAGTCAGTGTGCATTTAGATGTGTTTGGCTATTTTTTTAATTCTTTTTAATAATATCGTTTCTGGAAAACCCATCATGCTTTTGTTGATCCTCAAGCTTGTCCAGGTCACTGCCCATATATTAACCTCAAACATGTCACTCTCAATAACCTTTTTATCATTTCAGTGTCAAACTTCTCAATCTCTGACCGTTATCAACAGTAGTTTCAGCTGATTTGCTCTAGTGTCCTAACTCAAATAACACTTAGATCTCACAGCACCTTCAATCCATTGATCTGGTTTGCCACCTTTTATTGTATTTCTCTCCCTACATGTCCTCACTTCTCTCTTTAGCCACCTTAAATTCTAGGAAACCGTTGACCCTCCCTTGAATACACCCTCATATCTTGACTTCATTTATTTCCTTGGGTACACCCTACCCCTGATTATAACCAGCTCTTCATCTATTTGCAAGATAGTTTTCCGCATGGCTTTGGAAATACCCAGTTATCCCTCTCATTTTCTCTTTGTAGTTCTCAATAATAACTGTAGAATGTTCTGGGAATGCAACATCCTAGGATAAGGAGGAACCAGCCAGAACAGTATGGCTAGTTCTTGTTCCCCCTCCCCTCAAGAAACAGAATGTCTTCAATCCTCTAGCCCAGAAAATCATGTTTCTCTGGGACATATAATAAAACAAATGGCCAGTGCTTTCTGGGGTCCCTCAACTGTGGTGCAGATGGGCATGCTCTGTCAAGACTTCCTTCACCCTAAGTATCTTTCCCAAGTTTGGAGCATCAGCTCTTCT
Source organism: Nycticebus coucang (assembly GCF_027406575.1). Lineage (NCBI taxonomy): Eukaryota > Metazoa > Chordata > Mammalia > Primates > Lorisidae > Nycticebus > Nycticebus coucang. Next base: position 59,306,112 of record NC_069780.1, on the reverse strand, counting down.
AGAATCCTAGGTTGTTTTTGTGCATTACTGTCTATCTATACATAATAAATATGATTCATGAAATTAACTTGTTGTGTATGGGTGTGTTGGATCTGACCAGACACAGACTAGTTGGTAACCAGTGCGCAGTGAATCTGCATCAAACCTACTCCTTTTCCTTCAATTCAAGATGGAGAGAGGAGGTAGGGGGATAGGGGAAGAGGGAAGGGGATTGTTGTGCCTCCACTTAATGGGCACAATGTGGGGGGATATGCCACACTTCCTAGGGATGGTACAAACTACAATAGGGACCATACTTAATGAACATAAACATTGCAACCTAATTCTTTGTACCCTGAAATTAACCTGAAATCAAAAAGAACATGAAGACGAAGACGAAGAAGAAGACCACTGGTCACTTGTTTCAGCCCTGGAAAAACAAAATGAACAGCACAAAATACCTACTCCTTCCCTGTATATGTTAGAGGAAAAATGCCTAGATAAAAACCAAAACAATGCTAAAAATGTCACTTTAACTAAACTGAATATCGTCTCACCGAAACTAAAAGCTAAAGCTGCCCAAAAATCGCACTGCACTTTCCTGTGCTCTTACTACTCTACTGTTCTCAGTGACCAGTTCCAAACTTCCACTCCCACTCTAACATTCCAGCATTGTCTCCCTGTCTTCTTTCCCAGCTCATGACCTTGCTTCCTATTCAATGGGAAGACTAAAGATAGGGGGCATAGCTTTCTCTACCATCTTTCCCATGCATGGTGCTAATTTAGGATGCCGTCCATGTTTTATTATGTATAAACCATCTCTGCTCCTAGCTAAGGCCAGATGCTCCATTTGTATACTAGATCTTAGCCTTTCTCACCTGCTCAATGACATGACCACAGGATAGCATTTCTCCTTTTTTGCATCACCCTTGGCTGTTCTCCACCTGATCAAACTCTTCCTTTCCTGATCTTAAAAATAAAAATCAAAACCAAAATCCAACCTTACAATTTTATTTCTTTTTAAACCCATTTATATCTCTAAGTACCTTATCTATTTCCTTACATAAATCTCCTCAAGAGGCCATCTTTATTAACTACCTCTAATGTCACTCCAACCATTTCCTCTTGAAACCACACCACTCAGGCTTTCCTGATATCAGAACTGTTTTTGTTCCAACATCAATAATTTCCACAATACTGCAATGATTTAGAATCCTTTCATCTTAATGGAGAAATTAACAATGTTTAAAATAGTGATGACTCCCTCCCTTAGAAAATATTTTCTTTCCCTGGCTTCCAATATACGAAACTCTCTTGCTTTTGCTTCTAACATTGACCGCATTCCTTCTGAGTCTTTGCTGAATTTTCCTCATCTAACTTATTAAGCAGGCGGAGCATTCAGGACTCAACCCATGGCTCTTTTATATTTTCTTTACACACACAAGCTGATCTTGTCCAACCTCGTGGTTTTAAATATCCTTTCACACATGGATAACTTTAAATTATAACTCTACTGTTCATGTAGATTTACATATCCAGTTTCCTATAAGATATCTACTTTTTGTATGTCTAATAATTGTATCAAATTTTGTATGTTCCAGTTGAGCTCATGTTTACTACAATACCATCTGTCTTCACAACATGTCCATTTTAACAAATTACAACTCCACTGTTTCAGTTATAGAGGTAAAAAAAATTCCGCGTTATCAGTGATTTCTCCCTTTTTCATATTTTTTCCTATAGCAGAAAAGGACTTAAAAATATATACACTCATATTCCCCATTGTGATGGAAAATATCAAGTACAAAACTTTTACATTCATGCACAAGGTGTATAAGAATCTGAACCAATGAAATGTCCTATTTCTTCACCTTCTTTTTCCACATCAATCATCTGTACTTAAGTCATTATCATGCTTCCCATCACTCAAATGTCACTGCTTTCATAAGCCTATATACTCCTATTTCTTCACACATTATTCTACCTTAGGATGTTCTTGCTATGAGTTCATTCAATGAAATTCCTTATTTTTACATGTATTCATTGAGTTTTTGTAGGTGTCCCTGACTTTGATGGGTAAATTTGTCCTTACCTTCCCTGTACAACTATACCAATTACATGCAGCATCTCAATGAAAACTGTGTGTCTATTTTTCCATTTCTCCGGAGATTTCTCACAGACAAATTCTATGTCTATTAAAATCTGTATCTTGAGCACCCAATATAATAGAGATTATCTTGTGCACATAATATAATAGACATTTAATGAATAAAATAGTGGTTTAATAATCAAATATTACATTATTGATTTATCACTAATCAATTTAAAGCCTACACAGAAACTGGTCTATATATATTCTTATTTTTGGCACATGGTGCCATAGCAAATATCACAAATACCATGATTAGGTATGTGTATATTTTATTTAAAACTCTGTATATACAAGACATTTTATTATCTATCTGGTTAATGAATCCCCAAAAGTAATCTGGGAATATGCATTACAGTGGAAAAATATTTATTAACAAATGTAACATATAAGAAAAGATAGAGGGGCTGTGCCCATGGCTCAGAGGAGTAGGGCCCCAGCCCCATATGCCAGAGGTGGCCGGTTTAAACCCAGCCCCGGCCAAAAACTAAAAAAAAAAAAAAGAAAAGATAGGAAAGAAAAGAAAACATATAAGAAAAGACTGATATAGTGAAAAACATTTCCTAAATATCAGAATTAAAAGGAACATAGATAAATTCAAATGAATAGACTGATTCAATATAAAAGACAAAATAACATCAGTCTATGTCAAAGAAAGTCTTTAATATAAAGTTGTTTTCATCTAGGCTATTTTTAAAATGACAAAATAAAATGTATCACTTGAAAAATAATGACAGAAACAATAATTTCACTCTAACTGGGGATATTGTTTTCAAATTGTTCCTGATTAACCGTAGTGGGGACTATTTGAGGAGACCAAAACAATCAATTTATTTGACGAGCTATAAGTACTTTAAAGGATTTGACGATGCATTCTGATATATTCAAAATTAAAGGAGGATGGAACAGTGCTGCAATAACCTGAGAAGAGCTATTTCCTTTTTAACCATTTTTATTTGATGTGTCTTACAAACACACAAAATAATTTACCAATAAAAAATGTCAGTGATTTATTAGACCCAGTGATAACAATGTTTTCAATATTATTTTATTTTATCTTTTTAAAAAGATACCTTTTTCTCTCACTTTTTTACAAAAATCAAATCAAAATGAACTAAAGACTTAAATCTAGGACCTAAAACTATGAAATCTACTAAAAGAAGGCCTTGGGTAAATGCTCTAGGACAGTAGTCTGGGCAATAACTTTTTAAGCAATACCGCAAAAGAAAGAAACTAAAGCAAAATTGGACAAATGGGATCATATCAACATGAGAGAAAATATTTGCTAACTACTTATCTGATGAGATATTGACGACTAGAATATAAAAAAAAAATGCTTCAACAACTCAAAAGAAAAAAATCTAATAATCCAATTAAAATGGGCAAAGGATCCGAGTAGACATTTCTTTAAAAAAAAACATTCAAATTGCAGGCTAATATATGTAAAGATGCTCAATTAGACATCATTATTCATTAGTGTAACACACTCAAATTAAATGTCCTTAATCAAAAAGACAAGCCACGACATAAGCTGGCAAGGAAGTACAGAAAGAGGAAACCTTGTATACTGTTGATGGGAATGTACGTTATTGCAACCACTGCGGAGAACAGTATGGAGGTTCTTCAAAAACCTAAAAACAGAACTCCATGTGTTCTGGCAATCTCCCTGCTGGTACATACTCAAAAGTTAGGAAATCAGTATGTTTAAAAGATACTTGCACTCTTATGTTTACTGCAGCACTATTCACAATAGCCAATATTTGGAATCATTACATTTGTCTATCAATAGATGAATGGATAAAGAAAATGTGGTATATATACACAGTGGAATATTGTTTGGCCTTAGAAAAGCATGAAATCTTATCACTTAAAGCAATATGAATGAACATGAAAACATTACATTAAGTGAAATAAACCAAGCAAGGAAGGGCAATCCTCCCATGCTCTTCCTCCTATGTGAGAGCTTAATATGAAAACAACTGATCTCATGGAGACAGAGTAGAATGATGGTTTCCAGGGGCCGGTAAGGGTAGTAAGGAGGGGAGATAAATGGGGAATGGTTAATGGGTGCAAAAATGTAGCTTGAGAGTTAGATAAAATAAACAATATCTGACTGCACAGCAAAGTGACTATAGGAGACAATAAGTTATGGTATACTTGAAAAAACTAAAAGATTGAAATTGAAAAGTTTCTAACACAAAGAAAGGGTAAATGCTTAAGGTGATGCATGCCCAATTATCCTGATTTGATTATTATACATTGTAAGCTTGTATCAAACCATCAAATATATTCCATTAATATATACAACAATTATGTACCCATAAAAATTGAAATTAAAAAAATTAAATGAAAAAACTTATCTAATTAAGCTGGGATAAATATGTATCTTCTTAACTATCAGTTTTCTAATGTAAAAGTAGGGGAACAGGCCTGGGTTGAGGTTGGCGGTGGGAGTAAGTTGTATAGTTCTGGGTGTGGAAAATCTTAAGAATATCAAGAATTCATTTCAAGAAAAAAAAATCTGCATCCAATAATGAGGTATTTAGCTTTTTGTTGTTGTTTATAAAATTAAAATCCTAAAAAAAAAAAAAGAAAATTAAAATTCTAACTTCTTATTATTAACACATAAGTCAGATGAAGAATATAACATGCATAATTTTCTGTATTAAGTGCCTTTCCAATGAGGATGCATAGAATATACAATATAATTAAATAAGTTAAAATTTGTATAAAATCTCAATTACTGTTAACATCACCTCTGTTTTCATAGGTTAGTGTTAGGATTTTTAATATTTCAAGTAATATAAAATATTTTAATGTCAAAATATCAGAGTAGAGTGTCAAAATACTTTTATGTTTTATAAAGAAATACTGTATATTACTCTATTAATAGAGATTGAGAGCAGATGTTTTTAAAAAATAGATCCTTATGTCATTTCAAGTTTAGCATCAAATACCTATTTAGCAAATGTTATATATGTAGCTGAAAGTACATGCCCTATACAAATATATCATGAAACAGTTACATTATTTAAAGTAACTATAGGAAAAGATAAGTACTATTCTGAAAACCTATAGAATTTGCTATAATATGTTGAAAAAGAGAACAAGCCATCCAGGAAGAGAAGATAACAATATATTTTATTATAATTGAGACAGTATAGCAATTTCTTCATTCTTCTGCTGAAAAATGGTCTTCAAAATAGTGTTCTAATTACAAAAAATAATCATTTGAGAATAAGAAATTTTGTGAAATACATGTTTTCAAATATTTACCTGTTTATCTTTGATCAGTATGGAAGATATGAACTCAGGAAAAGAAGGTCAAACTTGTAAGGGGAAGAAAGGGATGATGATGATTAAAACATGCTGACGTGAGATTTCTGTAGCAGGTGAAATATGCTACACTAGACCAGTAAGATGACAAGTTCCAGGAAAACTATTAATATGTTTAATGGTGGACTGGTGGATACTTAACTAACAACATTTCAAGGAAAAAAATAGAATAGAATCCTCATTTTAGAATGTTTTCTAATTTCTGTGGTATAAATATTCACATTAGAATGAAAATGTAAAGTCACTGAACATTTGGAATGAGAGATGCATACTTGGTTCTGGTTCTAGCAGGCTTCAGTACACCACTTATATCCAAGGAATAAAATACTATGGTCAAATAAATAACTTGTTTGTTAAGCGTTTTATTAATGTATTCTATCAGATTACTGGAGAATAAATTAATCATAGCCATGTAGGAAACTTCACAATGAGGGAGAAGGCAGTTATTAACTCCAGGAAGGCCAACAAGTACATTAATAACCCAGGAGGGAAAACACAATAAATAACTATTGATTTTAAAAAATCCATGATTATAATTTTGTTACAGGAGAGTAGAGGGTATAAAAGTTTTTTTTTTTTTTTGTAGAGACAGAGTTTCACTTTATGGCCCTCGGTAGAGTGCCGTGGCCTCACACGGCTCACAGCAACCTCCAACTTCTGGGCTTAAGCGATTCTCCTGCCTCAGCCTCCCAAGTAGCTGGGACTACAGGCGCCCGCCACAACGCCCGGCTATTTTTTTGGTTGCAGTTTGGCCGGGGCCAGGTCCGAACCCGCCACCCTCAGTATATGGGGCCGGCGCCCTACCGACTGAGCCACAGGCGCCGCCCGAGGGTATAAAAGTTTTAAATCCATATCTTTCATCATAGAAAATCAATGGATAATATCTAAAATAAAAATTAAGAGAGATACTTAAATTTTTTTAAATATTATAAGAAACAGTACAAGTAATTAAAAATAGTAAACTTTAGGGAATAAATGGTAGATGAAAAATATGATTTCCTTCTAAAAGCTTTGTAGTATGATTTGAAATTTTAACCTGCATGTGTTTTTATAAAATAAAATTTAAAATTGAATAATCGTTAGATTGTTTTGTTTTTAAAAATAGGTATGTACCTTGAATAGGGTGTATTCTTGTTTAAAGAGTGTTCTTTCAGTTTGTGCACAATGCCTCATGCCTGTAACCCCTGCACTTTGGAAGACCTAGACCAGAGGATCACTTCAGATCAGAGCTTCCAGACCATCATGAGAAATAGAGACATATTTTCCTCCAAAAAATTTAACCATTAGCTCAGCATGGTGGTGAACACCACAGGATCCAGCTACTTAGGAGGTTGAAGCAGGTGGATGGCTTGAGCTCAGGAGGAGTTTGAGGTTGCAGTGAGCTGTAATGACAGCACTGTACTCTAGCCTGGGCAGTGTAGTGAGGGTCTGTCTCAAAACAAAACAAAAGAAAACAAAAGAAAAAAACTTCTTTAAAAATATTACTGCAATTTTTTAAAATGTATGCAAATAGCAAGGCATTTCATTGGCAACAGGACAAAACATGAAACTCTGGATTCTCCTCTACCCTGTGAACAAACTTGTATCAGCAAACTTGAAGACAAGACGCTGGAAATCATTCACTCAGAGAAGCAAAAATAAGGGAGTAAAAAAACTCTAAGATACTTATGGGATCCCATCCAGTGGACCAATATATACATTGCACGTATTTCAAAAGGAGAAACCAACAGCAAAAAGACAAGAACACTCATTCAAATAGTAATGGCTTAAAATGTCTTGAATCTGAGGGAAGAAAATATACATCAAAATCCAGGAAGGTTAATGATCCCAAATATTATGAATGCGAAGAAATCCACAATGAGATACATTATAATCAACTGTCAAAAGTCAAAGACAAAGAGTAAATTTGGAAACCAAAAAACGTAAAAATTGTCTTGTCACATATAAAAGAATCTCTATAATAGTATCAGTGGACTTTTCTGCAAAAAACTTACAGGTTAGAAGGGAGTAGCATAATATATTCAAAGACGGGGGGGTTGGGGGGGTTGTAATAGTGGTAACCAAGAATACTGTAACTGAAAAATTTGTCTTTCTAAAATAAAGGAGAGATTCTTTCCCTAACAAACAAAACCTCAGGGAGTTCATCACCACTGAACCTGATTTATAAAACATGTAAAAGAGAGTTCTTCAAATTGAAAAGAAAGGGTTCTAAAAAGGAACACAATAGCTTCAGAAAGTCTAAAATGAACTGACAAAATATAAGGACAAATACAGACATAAAGATTCAAAGCTTAGTGATACTAAAAAAATCAACAAAACCCAAAGGATGACTTCAAAAGGAGAGGGGAGGGACAAATGAACAGTAAGACAAAGGAAAATAATTAAGTGAATGGAAATACACAAGCAAGATACTCTTTGAAAAGGAAATAAGGAAAATGATTTCTGAAAACAGAAAAATCATAGGGATAAACTTAACTAAGTGCTAAGACTTGTACACTGAAAGAAATTAAAGATACAAAGGGAAAGATTATCATGTTCATGAATTTGAAAGTTCATATTAAAATACCCATACTGGCCAACCGCAGTGGCTCACACATGTAATCCTAGCACTCTGGGAGGCCTAGGCCTGTGAATTGCTTGAGCACAGGAGTTTGAGACCAGCCTAAGCAAGAGTGAGATTCCTTCTCTACTGGGGGGGGAAAAAAAAAAAAAAAAAAAAAAAAACAGAAAAAGCTAGCTAGATGTAGTGAGGCATGCCTGTGGTCCATCTACTCAAGGAGGTCAAAGCAAGAGGATTGCTCAAGCGTAAGAGTTTGAGTTTTCTGTGAGCTGCAATAATGCCATGGCACTCTAGAGGGAAACAAGTGAGACTGTCTCAAAAATAAATAAATAAATAAAATCCATACTACCCCAATTATTCTACAAATTCATTGCAATCATTCAATTAATAACATTTTTTTGCAGAAATCTAAAAGAACAATTTTAAAATTCATATGGAAATACAAAAGACTTTGAATGTCTAAAACAATCTTAATAAAGAACAAAGCTTGAAGTATTGACAGCAGAATTTCTTCTTCAGTAGGTCCTTGAATGAATCCACTGACCACAGATTAGTAGTAAGACAGGATTTATTTTACATGAAAGAATACAAAGAAAAAAAAACACCAAACCTCTTGACAGAGGGAAAAACCCAAGCTCTCTCTCTCTGTGTTTCTTTCTGTGCTTGGGTTTTTTGCCCAGGGGTAAATATAGTGGCATGAGTCTTTTGTAGTTACATTAGGCCAGGACTTGGTAAAAAGTCAATGGATATGGGGTAAGATGAATGAGTACATTACTGAATGGATACAGTGCCTTCTGTTGGGGCAAGGACAATGAATGCATTAATGAATGGACACAGTCCATTTATGAAATCGACCAGGCCTAGGGAACTTACATGAAATTGACCTATGCTAGGAAATGGGTGGTTCCCTGTTTGGCCGTAAGTGCAAGGGGAAGGAGATACTAAGGCGCTGTGTCTCCCCAGCAGTTATCTGGCTCCTCCAACTACTGGAGCCTCCTCTAGTGCTCCCTTGCCTATCCTCCATACTGCTGGTTCCCCTGCAGGCTCCAGCCTCACAGACACCGCCCAGGTGGAGGCAGCAGGTCCTCCCCTCAGCTCCACCTAGCTGGCTGAGGCTGCACCATCCCTATGTCAGTATCACGCTACAATAGTAACTAAAGTAGTATGGTACAGGCAAAAAGACATATAGATTGGGATAGAAGAGAAAGCCGAGAAATAAAACTAGATATATATAGTCAATTAATCTTTGGTAAGAATGCTAAGAATACATAATGAGGAAAGGATAAAATCTGTCATAAGTAGTGTTGATAAAACTAGAATTCTATGTGTGAGAGAATATTTTAGAACTTACAACATACACCATATACAAAAACCATTTTAAAAACATTTGAAAATATTCAAAATGTATTAAATAATTAAGCATAACCCAAAAATGTAAACATGCATATGAGAAAAGCTTCATAACATTGGTCTTAGTAGTAATTTCCTGGATGTGACAATTAAAATAAGAGCAACAAAAGCAAAAATAAACAAGTAGGATCACATCAAACTAAAAAGTTTCTGTATGAAAAAAATCAATCATCAGAGTGAAAAGGCAATCTAAAGATTAGAAGAAAATATTTGCAAGTCATATATCTGACAAGAGGTTGATATCCAAAATATTTAGGTAACCCAATATCAAGAAAACTCATAACCTGATTTTAAAATTTGTCTAAAGATTCCAACAATATTTCTTTGTATATTAAAGAAGACATACAGATTGTTAATTGTGTCTGCTAAATCTTCCTAAACATTAGGGAAATGCAATCAAAACAACAATGAAATATCACCTCATATCTGGTTATGACAGGACAGTTATTTATTTTATTTTTTTATTTTTTATTAAATCATAAACACATAGATCATGTATACATTAATGCATTTATGGGGGAAGGAAAAGCAGAGAGAGAGAAGGAGGGAGGGGGGCGGGGCCTTGGTGTGTGCCACACCTTCTGGGGACAAGACATAATTGCAAGAGAGACTTTACCTAACAAATGCAATCAGTGTAACCTGGCCTATTGTACCCTCAATGACTCCCCAACAACAACAACAAAAAAAAAAATCCTCATACAAGTACAAAAAGATATAACAGAAGGATACCATTGCGAGGCCATTTAAAAAGACAGGACAGTTATTTAAAAAAAAAAAAAAACTGCCAAATTAAGACAAGTGTCGTTGAGAATGTCAAAAAATCAGAACTCTTGTACTGTTGGTGAGAATGCAAAATGGTGCAGTTACTATGAAAAACAGTATAGAACTTCCTACTTAATTTTTAAAAAAATTAAAAATAGAACCACCATATGATAAAATAATACTACTTCTAGTTATTTATATAAAAGAATTGAAATGAGGTTTCCAAAAAGATACTAACATATCTTTATTAGTGATACCGGAGCTTCCTCTTCTCTCCTGGCTGGCTCGCCAAACCATGATTAGAAGAATGAATCCATAGACCACAGGATCAGTGGTAAGATAGAGTTTATTCACGGAAACAAAACTTACAACTTACAAAAAGACCAAAGCTCCTGGCAGAGAGAACCCAGGAAGGAAACAAGCTCTCTAGCTCCCACTTTGAGGTCTGTCCTGGCTCTCTGCTCAGGGGTTTATATAGTAGCAGGGGGTTGTTTTGCCGTAACTCAATGTTGACTTTTAGGGTGTGGGTCTTTGTCAGTAATAGCCAGTTGTCCAATAAGCAGCAAGGTGTCCAAACTTCCAGGCCCTGGAAACTCACAAGAAGAGAAAGCAAGGTGCCAATCATGAAACTGACCAGTCAGAAGTGCAGGGGGAGGAGACAGCAAGGCGCCATTCCAGCAAGTTGGTTCCTCCTGCCTGCAGCATCAACACTGCTAGGGTTAAGGTGGCAGGTCGTGGAGCCACCTGTCCTGCATCATTAGCATAGGTGTATATGGATAAATATGTGTACATGTAATATATACGTATGTACCACACATAATATATATGAAGCTATATGATGAATGCTGAAGACATCTAAGCAAAATAAACGAGTCCCAGAAGAACAAGCATAAATGCACTTACAAGAGGTACCTAAAATAGTCCAACCCATAGATTCAGAGAGAAACGGTGGTTAGTTACCAGGGACTAGGGGGAGGTGCAGAAATAGGAAATTGCTTATATACGTGTTACATATTCACACATACACACTTAAAAGAAATAACGGATATGACCAAAATATTAGTACAGTCTAAAGTTGTGTATTTTTTTAAGAATCTAATTAAAAGTTTTTGTACTTAGGTAGAACTGAACTTTGTAATGCCACATGAGGCAGCATAATACTGTGGGTAAAAGAGAATACCTCTGGAATTTGGAATTGGATTCGTCAATGTACTAGCAAATGCAATCAAGATTATGTCAATATTTGGTTATAGTTAATGAGTTAGTATATGCAGAGGGCATTGAACTATACCTGCAACACAATAACATCAATAACTGCTAGCTGTACTATTATTATTTTTGTCAACATTATGACAAAAAGCTTCAAAAATTCTTTTCAGAATTATACATTTCTAAAAGACTTCATTTATTCTCACATGTGGCAGAGATTATGACTTTCCTAACCACAGAGCAAAGGTTACCTTCTGATCTGTAGAAATCTTCTTATTTTACTTTTAGCAACTGAAATAAGGACATGTGGCATTCTTGTTATTTGGAATGTGGCTCTCCTGATTAATAAGTTTGTTTTACAACATCATTTTTAGAACATTTCTATTATTTTTCACATTTTGAAAGTGTATGATAGCTCTGGGAAAACTGCGTAAAATATTTAAATATATGCAGTTTCACAAACTGAAAATCTGAATGATTCAATATATTTAAGATTTGTGCAATTTTCTGCATGCTTATATAGGTCAATAAAAATTTTTCTCAAAAAACACTTCTTTCCTTAGAAAAATGCAAATAAACTCGACATTAATAGAAATAGTAAAGCTGTGATGGAAAACTGGTATAGTAGTAGGAAGTACAGAAGTTTATTTCTTTCATATAACAAAAGAATTGAGTTTTATGCAAGTTAATTCTCAGGTGAAAAATGGCATTGTGGTGAAATTTGCATGCCATTACTTCAGCCTTCAAACGCTAAGATCTCTGGAGAGTTATATATTTCAAAGGCTTCCTTGCAGGTCTTAATCCTATTTTGGGATCTAGTTGGCCCATTCCCATTTCTTAGGTATGTGCTTCTCATTTTTATGGTAAAGAGTTTTTTTTAAAAACCCTCATATAAAAAAATAGAATGGATATATGTATGAAACATAGTTGAAATGAGCACATTTGGCCTTGGCTCTGAGTAATCGAAGTACATGCCCTAAATAAAAGGCTTTCTCATGAAAAACTTGAATATGTGGGTTTTGAACCATACAATCTCCATAGAAATTTACCAGTTGTATTGAAGAAAATATCTTATTAATTTTAGATAATTAATTTTTCTATAAACACATTTTTCTATAAAATATTTGATGGCTATATTTTACCCCTCAGAAATATTGTGATATATAAATATATTCAAATACATTCATACATACATATAGAAGCATATTCTCTCAAAATTCCCTTTATATTTAAAAGAAGAAAATCATGAGGTATAAGTCTTGAATTTATGACTATATTATTTAATATTAGCAAAATTACAAGAGATGAAAAGGATATTGTACTTTTACTTTATTCTGTTAAATCATTTTCATGTAGTTCAGTTCACTAGGGTCAAAGAGAAAAAAATTTCCTGCCTCACAATTTTTTTTCTTAACCAGTTCAGCAAGCATTGTAGTAGCTAGGTCCACAAATTCATGTAGTAGCTAAACACAATTTCAATTTGTATTATACATACATATACACGCTCACATGCTAGTCATTTAATATTATAGTACTTATTTGCAGCAATGCTGTGTTTAAAATGCCTATTTGGGGAAAAGTAAACTTATAAGGTAAATTTACTATTCTTTATTTATACTTTATTTATACTTTATTACTATAGTTAGCAAGACTAACTCTTTAAAGGTTGTAAAAAATGTATGGCCAGATTAAGTTCTTTTTTTTTTTTTCCTTCATGTAGACATTGTTCTGAATATCACTTCACCACTGCCTACCTATATTCCTTGATACTTAAAAGCATAATTTCTTCAACAATAAAGTAGAAATGAAATCTCTGTTTTTCAATATTTCAGAGATTACAGAATTATAAAAAAATACTAAGCTCACTACTATGTATTTACCGAAAATCACAACTTTCCTTTTTGCTCTGGGAATCTCTAAGGGTGTGCACCATGAATAGTACATAAATGGTATTCTTTAATAAGTATTTGAAGAACTCCCTTGGGGGCACAGCAGCTAACACATATAATCTTAGCACGTTGGGAGGCCAAGGCAGGAGGATTGCTTGAGAGCAGGAGTTTAAGAACAGCCTGAGTAAAAGCAAACCCCATCTCTAGAAAAAATAGAAAAATTAGAAGTCGTGGTGACACACATGTGTAGTCCCAGCTACTTGAGAGGCTGAAGCAATAGGATAGCTTGAATCCAGGAGTTTGAGGCTGCAGGGGGCTATGATGATAGCATTACACTCTAGCCCAGGTGACTTAACAAGACCCTGTCTCAAACATGACAACCACAACAAAACTAACATTTATTAACAAAAGAAAAAGAAGTCTAGTTCCCATCTTCATGCATTCGTAGAACTAATAGTCTGTAAGGAAAGACAGATGATAAAGATGTTAAAAAGCCAGTGATTATATACATTGAGAAAAGTGTAAGTACTATGAATGTAAGAAGTGAGGCACTCTGATGGACACCAATTAAGAAAAGGGAACATCTTTGGGTTATACCATGAAGACTTTTCTAAAGTGTTGACACTGAAACTAACATACAGAGAGTTAATCACACTGAAAGTATGATAATACCTTGTCAAAGATATAGAGAAACTGGAGCCCTGTTTACTACTGGAGGGGGTGTAAAATGATGCAGCTACTATAAAAAAGTAGTACACTCGTTCCTCAAAAAATTAAAAATAGAATTATCATATGATTCAGCAGCTTATTTTCCGAGCATATACCCAAAAGTTTGTAAGGAAGATGTCAAAGAAATATTTATGCACCCATGTTCACAGCAGCATCATTCACAGTGGCCATAAGGTGAAAGCGTCAAGTACATATGGATGGATGAATGAGGAAACAAAATATTCTGTATATATAAAATAGGATAGTTTTTTTTTTTGTATAAGAGTTTTATTGAGACATAATTCACATGCTACCCAATTCACCCATTTAAAGAGTACAATTAAATTACTTTTAGTATATTCACAGTTGTGTACAACTCTGACCACAGTCAAATTTAGAGTATTTTCATCAATCAAAAGGAAACCCCATTCATTTTAGTTTTTCCCTCTTAACTCCCTATTTTCCCCAGCCCTAAGCTACCTCTAATCAATTTTCTGTCTCTACAGATTTTCCTATTCTGGACATTTCATACAAGTGGAATTATATACTATGGATCTTTTGTGACTGGCTTTTTCACTCAGAGTAATGTTTTCAAGGCTCATCATGTTGTAGCACAGTGATCCTCAACCAGTGGGCCATGGGGGATCTTAAGTGTGCCATAATTTTCTTTTAATTTCAAATTAATATGAGGGTACAGATGGGACATTTTTTAAAGAAGGAAATTCCGACATGCTACAACATGGATTAATCTTCCAGATATTATGCTAAGTGAAGTAAGCCAGTCACAAAAAGACAAAGACTGATTCCATTTATATGAGGAACCTAGAATAATCAAACTCACTCAAACAAAAAATAGAATAGAGGTTGCCATCGGATGAGTGGGGAGTAAATGAGGACTTGTTCAACACATGTAGAATTTCAGTCTTGCTACAGGAAAAAGTTTTGGAGATCTGTTGCATGACAGCCTGAATGTGGTTAACACTACTGAACAGCACAATAAAAATGGTTAAGGTGCTAAATAGTCTATGTATTTTACTACTGTTAAAAATAGTTAAAAGTTAAAATAAAATTTAAAGCAGGATGATAATATTTAAGACAAAAGGGATAGCATTTGAGATCATCCAGAAGGACAGAATCAAAACAAGCAAAACAACTTGGTGCTTGCCCTAAACTAGAAAACCGAAAACCAGAGGTTAAGTAACCTCAATCATGAAAGATCATACCAGGTCTGGTAGGCCACTATTAAGAGTTTTGACATTATTCATTGTAAAATAAAAAAGAATTGAAGAGTTCTGGATCAATAAATCCCTAAGGACGGTACCATTTGTTTCTTACTCAGACCCTGACCAATATACAAACCCAGATGGAACTAAAAAATGGGTTTCTCCTTATATTGAATATACAATATTAAATGTCAAGAGTGGTACTGCAGAAAATATGTCATGAGTTCAATGAAAGAAAAAAAAATCTCTATTGGCTACATTTATAGGGACAGCAGGGCCTTTGTAATAAAAGTAGGAGACAAAAAATATCATATTTCAACACCAGCACAATACCTCACTTTCTATCTATGACAAATCTTGGAATAAGATGTTTATAAAGATAAACAGGATTTGGGAGTAAGGAAGGAAAAAGAATGGACAGGATAAGAGGGAGGAGTGGAGGCTGAGAGAGATTGATGTTACACAATAATAAGACAAGAGCCAGAATCTGTGGGGAAATTTAGTTAGGGTAGGACATAGACATTTAAGAAAAAGTATGTTTCATTTTCATTTTTACGTTGTTTTCATTGAAGCTTGGTAAATGTTCTCCAGCTTCATAAAACTTCAGCTAATCTGCCACATGTAAATAAGAATTTTGGAGAATAAAAATCAAGGATCAAGTTGAGTTTCTTGTCTGGGTCAATTCGTTCCTGAGAAAATTTTCATCCAGATGAATGAGATAGATATGCTTAGAAAGGGAGCGTATCAAAAGCGGAAACTTCAAATCTAGACAATAAAACCCTTCAGGTGTTACAGCCCTTCTAGGTAAAGTACTGGGTTACTCACCTGCCCCAGGGAGGGTCCCTGAACCAACCTAAACCTTAAAGGGGAAGGAGACTAAGATGACATCAGAATTTAAAGTAAATGAATAAAAATCAAGTTCTCCACATTCTTCAGTACTTCAGAATTTCTATTCTTACATTGTCTTACAGACCTCATGAGAACATGCATGTTTAGTTCATCGGTATATACTCATAAAACGTGCTCAATAAGTTATTTGTTCAATAAGTCATTTAATACCAATACCAGACTTACTACCAAAAATGCCACTTTATTCGTGATCTTCTAAACTGAAAAACTTTTTTTTGAACAAAACTTTCAGCCATCCACTTCAAAATCACGCAGTGCCAGAGGAGATGCTGCTTATTATTCTCAAGAGATGGCACGACTTCAGCTTCTCTCCGCCTCAAAAGTTGCTCAGATGTCCTATCCTTCTGATTTCTCCAGATTTATCCTCTCCTTCCTAACCCAGCTTCTGTTTCATAAACAAACAGCTGTCTCAAGTCAACTTTTAGTTGCTCTTTCTGTGTTCCCACATAGTCTATATGAATAGTTGTCACTTCCTACAAGCATCAGTTAAATAAGTAATAAACAAAATATTTCTGGATTCTGCTCACCTTTTCTGCTATATGTCCCCTGCCCTTTATAATAAAATATCTTTATAGAAAAAAAAAATCTAAAAATCAGCTTCTAAATATCTTATAATTAGTGTTTATATTGTATATGTCATTAACGGCTTCTATCAGCATAGGAAACTCAGAGCATGCCAAATGTTCTTCAAAGAGATAATTTGGGTACTTTAACAATTTAACTAAGTACATATACTTGGAAGAAAATCTATCACATAATTGTACAACTCTTCTGGTCCTTAATCCAGTCCAACTGGCCCGTCTTTACAAAAGACATCACCACTTAACATTTATAACACCTACGTTAAGAACAACCTGCACTTCAGTTTTCTTGTATAAATCATGAAAATACCTCGCTTATAATATTTCAAATCATCTCATAAATTATTCAGATTGTCATTTATAAAACTCACCTTCAATCAATATTTTTGTTTTTTGGTGGATTCTCTTTTATGTCTCACTTAATTAAAACCTCTGAGTATGGCCTTTTCCTTTGCACAACCATTTAAGAAATGTTTTTGAAAAGCCACGTTTTATATTCATAGATAGTCAAAAAAGCCTGAAACCTAAGATAGAGGATCATTTTCAGAACAATGAAGTTTAGGAACCTTTACAAGAGCATTTTTCATGGATCTACTTTCAAAACCACAATAGAGAAGCTCTGATATATTCATATTTCATGAAAATATTAAGTTAAGCAGTTTAAGAACATTGAATTCTGTAGAACAGGTTCTAAAAGGATAGTGATGATTTCTAGTTTGAGGGCAACAGAACACTGAGATAGAAATCATTGCATGCCAGGGCTTCACATCTCTGGGTATCTCAGCCGCAGCACTTTGCCAGTCTTCCCTCTAGTGGCTGCCATGACAATTACAACTTTGGCATAGCTGAAACAGAGTTAATGGGAGATACAACCACATGCCAATTTTCTGGGGCTTAGGACGTGATCTGAACCTCATTTTAAGAGCAGAGCTAATGCACTGAAATAAAAAAAAAAAACTGCTTCAACCAGTGTAAAAAATTATAGAAGAAATTTAGAATCATTTTTTAATTAGTGCAATATACATTTCAATAAAAAAGGAATAAGTTTAAGAACTGTAATATATTTGTCAGTTATGCATAACTTCATTATTAATTTTCCTATTATTTTACCTCCAGTATTTTAAATTTTTTTAACTATGTAACTTCAAACAAGCCAACCTAAAAATATGTGTACCTAATATATATATTAGGCAAAAATGCAGCATGATTCTTTGCTTGCTTATGTTAGATATTCAAGTTTTTAAATAATCAATTACTTTGTTTTGGTTAACTTTGTTTTTTTAATTACATGGAAAATTCATATTAGGATAATTTATATGTGAAAGGTCAGGAAATCTTTTCATATTAAATTAAAAATCATGTAAAAATCATCTAAAAATAAAACCTTAGAATATTGGAAAAATTATATACAAAAATGGGTAAACTATGTCTGCTATATCTGTAAGTGATTCTAGCATACGTCCTTCCACCTAAAGGGAGCACCTAAAAAGTGTCAAATATCATGAAGTTCAAAATGATTATAATGATAGAATAATTCTGAATTCAAATACATTTCAAAGTATTGGTTTATTGATGTTGAATATGGATTCATGAAATGTTCATTTTCTGAAAAAGTAATTTTTTGATGATTTTAACAAATACACTTTCTTTGTGAACAAAAAAGAAAATTTAGAAAAATATTAGTTATCCTCTCTACTTTGAGAATCATTAATATTTTCATACTTTTCCAAAAAATGTGTATCATGGAAATTTACATGTACAGAGATATATGTTACTATATGCTATTTTATAAGCTGCCATTAACCAGTTTTTCACTCAGCATATAGTAAACATTTTCTGTGTTTTTAAATATACTTTGAAATTCTGGTTTATAATGATTGTGTAGGATCTTATCACATGTCAGCTAGATGTCGACCTTTTCCTATCCTTCACAAAAATTCTCCAGTATAACTTTTTATCACAAGTCTACACATGGCACCAAAGACATAATCCATTAAAAATGATAAATTGGACTTAATCAAAATTAAAACCTTTTGTTTGTAGACAGACACAGTTAATAAAAGAGGCAAGCCAAAGGCTGGGAGTTAAAAATCAACAATAAGAAAACAAGTACCTGTATTCCCACCTACCTGGGAGGCTGAGGCAGGAGTATCTCTTGAGCCCCAGAGTTAGCGATTGTTGTTTGTTAAGGTGAGGCCACAGCCCACAAGCCTGGGCAACAGAACAGCAAGACGTTGCCTCAAAAAAAAAAAAAAAAAATGTGTATATATACAATAGAAAACCAATCCATCGAAACAAAGGTTAAAACACATGAGCAGACACATTAACAAAAAGAGCCAAAAAGAGGTGAGGATATCCAGATAAGACTATGAACGTGTATCTATCACTATTAACCATTGCACAAATGAAAATTAAAAACATGATGAGCTACTCTACACACCAATAAGGTGGCTAAAAACCAAACAAAAAAGCATTCTGACAATTTCAAGTAATAATAAAGATGTGAGATACTGGCTCTTTCATATATTGGTGGTGGGAGTACAATGGTTACAAAATGGTCAGCCATTCCAAAAAACAGTTTGGCATTTTCTTAAAAATTAACCCTATCCTTAATTTCTACCACATAAATCTCAGTCCAGGATATCTATTTCACAGATCTGAAAACTTCCATCTACACAAAAATCTGCACAACAATTTTTCTAGCAGCTTTGTTCATAATGGTCCCAAAGTGTAAATGACTCAAATGCCCTTCATCAGGTGAACATATTAGCATATTGTTGTACATCCTAGCAATTGAATGGTATTCAGCAGTAAAAAGGAAAAAGAAATCCAAAACCGTCTGATATACATAATAACTTGGATGACTTCCAGAGACATTAGACTGAGTGAAAAAGGCCACTTTTAAAAATTTATTTACTTGGCCAGGTGCAGTGGCTCATGCCTGTAATCCCAGCACTCTGAGAGGCTAAGGCAACAGGATCCCTTGTGCTCAGGAGTAGCAGATAGCATAAGAGAGAAACTCCATTACCATAAAAGTAGAAAACATTAGCTATGTGTTGTGGCAGGCTCCTGTAATGGCTGTAGGAGGCTGAAGCAGGAGGATCATTGAGCCTAAGAGTCTGAGGTTGTTGCGAGCTAGGTTCATGCGATGGCACGCTAGCTGGGGCAACAGAATGAGACTCTGTCTCAAAAAATTAATTAAATAAACAAATAAATAAAATACTATTTGCTCAATGCTTCATTATATGACATTCTTTCTCAAAAAGACAAAATTATAGTGATGGAGAACACATTAATAGTATCCAGGAGTTATGGGTAGAGAAAAGGAGTAATCATTCATGGAGTTTTTTTGAGTAATGAAATCATTGTGTAACCTGATCATGGTAGTAGTTACATAGATCTCTTCATATGTGAACATTGGCAGACAGGAAAAAGTCAATTCTGTTCTAAGATAATTCCAAAAAGAATTATTCTTAAATTACATATTTACCACTGCTTTACGACAATGTTAATTCCAAGTTTTTTCAATTACGGATAAATTTGCTAGAAACATAAATGTGTAAGATTTTGTGTGAACATAAATTTTTCAACTCCTTTTGGTAAATACTGAGAAAAATCCTGCTCAATTGCAGGATTTATTTATTATTTTATTTTATTTTTTTTTTTTGCAGTTTTGGCCGGGGCTGGGTTTAAACCCTCCACCTCCGGAATATGGGGCTGGCGTCCTACTCCTTTGACCCACAGGCACTGCCCTCAATTGCAGGATTTTATGGTGAAATGTCCTATAGCAGGTGAATGGATAAATAAACTGTGATGCCTCTAGACCATGGGATATTATTCAGTTCTTAAAGTTGCTATCAAGCCATTAAAGGATATGAAAAAAATTAAATCTATATTACAAAGAGAAAGAGTTGAATCGGGAATCCCCCAAAATGCAAAACTGTGGAAACAGGAAAAAGATCAGTGCTTGCCAAGGATTAGACAATGAATAAGCAGAGCACAGAGGGGTTTAGGGCAGTGAACATTGTTCATGATACCACACTGGTGGCTATGCACCCTTGTTCACTTGTCCAAACCCATAGAATACACACCAACAGTGAATTTTGTAGATTATGCACTCGGGTAATGGTGTGTCAATAGTTTCATCAATTGTAGTAAATGTATTGCTGTCATGGGTGACGTCTGAAACAGGGGAAATATACACCCATGGGGGCAAGCTGCCTATGGGAAACCTCTGTAACTTCCTCTCAATTTTGATGTAGCCTAAACACACTCCAAACAAGTAAAGCATTTAATAAAAAGTAAAAGAACTCAAGAAGTACCACCTATATTAAACAAAAACAAGGTAAAACCAAAACAAGCAAAAAAACTTTCATCTCACCATGTTAAAAAAAATATCATGTCTCATTATTTTCTACTGACTTTGAATAATGTCAATGAACCTAAAGACATAATTTTTTTATTAAAAACATATCTGTTGGGAAATTTACATTTAAATTTACATTCTATTCTATTCTCACCTAAAGCCCGTGTGATTGCCCATTTCCTATGCTTTCACAACGCTAAAACTTAGAGTGTTAATTTCCCTAAGTTTTAGGCAAAGTCAAACCGTATTTATTACTGTCTAAATTTACATTTATGTACTTAGTAATGAGGTTATTTCTTTTTGTATTCTAGATCATTTGTATTGTTCTCATTATTTTCATTCCCTCTGTGATGTGTTATTAAAAACACTTCCACTACACAAGAATTTGATATAACTGATTTGCTTGGCATTGCTTTTGCCTCCAGTGATCGGGAAATTTTATTCTAATTTGTTTTCAACCATTCGCTAAATGAAGATGTACAATTAGACTGTGTCTTACAGGATACAACTTCCTGCATGTTATTAGTCGGTTATGTCTTTCTCATCTGCTTAGCTGTGAATAGCAACAGCGTTGTGAGCTGTCAGTGACTACTGCACAAGCTGTGAAATTACACCATGAAGCAAATTTGATTGTACTGAAAAGACTTTTCACAGGACAAAAGCATAGATATCTCTTCACACAATTTTGGACTCATGCTAATGACTCGTACTTGTATTCGCAGGGCAGCCGCTAGAAATGTTGTAAGAGGCCTGATGAATAGAGGGCTATATTGCCTGAGTTCTGCTTCAGAGCTTTTCAGCACCTGGATCATAGCATGACATGCAAAATCAGAAGTCAGACTAAATTGGTTTATTCTTTTAGTTTGGGACCTAACACAAATCTTTTATTCCATCAGATGCACAAATTATTAGAATTTTCTATTCAGTCTAGTTAAGCACATTACATTTTTCTGTTTAGGCAAGAACTGCAAATTTTCTTAAATATCAGTTAAAAAAATTCTAAATTACTCCTAACCATGATCTGTAACTTTGTATTTATTTTAACAGAACCCTTGTTATTTATTTATTTATTTTATTTTATCATAGCTGTGTACATTAATGTAATTATGGGGTATAATGTGCTAGTTTTATATACAATTTGAAAAACTTTCATCAAACTGGTTAACGTAACCTTCACCTCATTTTCTTAGTTATTGTGTTAAGACATTTATATTCTACACTTAGTACATTTAACATGTACCCTTGAAAAACGCACCATAGGTGTGGTCCCACCCATTACCCTCCCTCCACCTGTCCTGCCCCCTTTCCTCCCCTCCCCCTTCTCTTTCCCTTTCATCTGGGGCTGTAGTTGGGTTATAGCTTTCATATGGAAGTGTGAGTGTTTGTAAATTGGTTTCATAGTAGGGCTGAGTACATTGGATACTTTTCTTCCATTCTTTAGATACTTTGCTTAAGAAGAATATGTTCCAGTTCCATTCACGTAAACATGAAAGAGGTAAAGTCTCCATCAAAAATATGGAATGCTTCATAAATTTGCGTGTCATCCTTGCGCAGAGGCCATGCTAATCTTCTCTTCCAATTTTAGCATATGTGCTGCTGAAGTGAGCACAGAACACTTGTTGAATATATGCTTGTGTATGAGTAAATGGCATAACACATTAGCATTGAAGACATACATCTTTCTGAAGTTTCCTCGTATTGAACCTTAGTATGATCCTAAATCTGATTTGAATGCCTGTACATTAACATGTAAGATACAGATGACATAGAAATATAGTAGTATGTAACTTATTGCATTTAGGTGTGCTAGAATTATTCAGCTGATTTATTAGTTTCAGTAAAAGTTCAGCATGTTTTCTGTATCAATGTTTGCAACATTTGGCATCTTTGTTCAGTAAAGCAATAGGTATATACTGTCACACAAATGAACAATAGTAGAAATAAAAATTACATATATAATGTGTATATATAAATAAATTAGTCTGTGGCTGGCACATCTTTTAAGGAAAACAGAAATTTATAAAAGTAATGACAAAAGTAATTTGTGTAGGGATTAAAGTCTCTTAGCCTGCTAGGTTTGCTGAAAATTCACTGACATGAGGCAAATTGATTAAGGAAGAAGATACAAATTTACTTTTACGTATATACAAGGTGACTCTCAGAATGAAGATTTAATTCTCAAGGAGGTGCAGAGGTTTTTAAACCATGCAAGTTTGAAAACAGAAAAACAGGTGTGGGGAGGAAGAGAGGAAGCGGCTTGACTAGCTATCGAAGGTGGTCTTATTATACAAATAAAACCATATAGGTAACAGCCCACAAAAAGAATAAATAGTAAATGTTTTCTTTTTTTCTAGACCTTTAAAGGTGTCAGTCTCAGTAAATATTTTCTAAATTGAAAAAAGATAGAACTTCCTGCATTTTCTACCGTTGTAAATTTTCCCTCACAAAAACAGGTTTGCAGTATTACTTCTATCTGTAAGAATCATGGCAGCCATCTCAAACTAGGTCAAAGAAATATACCTGTTACAGCTCAAGCAGGTTGTATTGCTGCTGAAAAGAGAAGAGCCAATACACTGAGACAGTTGGTGTTGCAGGGGAGAAAGAGTTTAATATTGCAGAGTGCTAAGCAAGACAACGAGAAATTTTTTTTAATGCATCTCTCCAAAACTTTGGAAGAAGGGGGTTTTAAAGATAGTTTGGTGGGCAAAGGTTAGGCAATGAAGTCTTCTAATTGGCTTGATTTGGTACGAAGAAGTCCTAGAGATGTGGAAATCATCTTCTTGTATTGAGTCAGTGCCTGAGCAGGGGTCACAATACCAGTTGAGTTAGTTTGGTATGGGCCTCTGGTGAGTTAGTTGGTATGGGCCTCTGGTGAGTCAACTGATCCCTTGGAATGCAGGGATTAAAACTACCCTTGACTTTCACCAGGGTGATGTTGTCTATGGAGAAAGTTAAGAATCTTTATGACCATCAGCCATGTGACTCCTGAGACGTAATTACAGAAAAGCAAACTAAAGGACAATGCATGGTTGTTATTATTATTTTCAACTATGCATGTGGCTTTGCAGACTTTAGGCCCTTACCATTGTTCTTACATTGCACCCCTTTATTAATTTGCAAGGGAAGTTTTATATATTGGGGCAAAATATTTCTAATTTCCTTCACAAGTATGCCCATCATTAATTAATTAATTACAACTCCCTTAAATAATTTTTAGAAGATAATTATTTGCTCCCCAAATGACAATAATAAATTAATCCCAAAATATTCCCAACCTGTTCCTTTAAGTTTGGTAATCACATCCACTGTAATAAAATGTGATGTGCTGGAGAAAAAGATCATGTTTGCCTGCTCTTTGCCATGGCCCCCCATGCCTACCCCTTTCTCATTTATCTTCACAATTTTCCCCTCAGATATTTCACTGGGTACATCCCAACTCAATGTCTCCCCTGCCACTACTTCCTCCAACACTAGCACAGTCAAAAGGTCTATTTTGTGCTTATTTCTAGGCTTTCTTCTCCCAGTAGAGATTTTCAGTCTTTAGATTTATCCACTAATTATATCACCAGAGAGGAAATTCATGTAACATGTAATGTTCTAAATTTGCTTTTCTGAAGGTAATAAATATACCTTTATTGTTGTCAAAGTTGATAATCGTCCTTGGTTATACCTGTATAAAGCAAGCACTGTGCCACAGGTGGGATACCAGTTTTTAACAGGAATAGTCTTTCACAGTACATTGTGCTCTGTGATGACACAGAAATGATTATTTCTACTTGATAAAATTATAAAAAAAAAAAACCTTAAAGTAGTGCTGTTGGTGAATTTTGAGGATTTAAAAGTTTAGTAAAGAAGATTATTAAACCTAAGATTTTAGTTAATATACACAATAGGGAGAGGGAAAAGTTAATAAATTATATAAATTTTAAAATGGATAAGCTCATTAAAAACCCATTACTTCTATTGCAATATCAGTAAAAGCTTAATAGGTTGTGATTATGGGCCAATTTTCCAGCTGAGGCTTCTTGTTCTTGCAAAATGTAAACAGGAAGAAAAAGCAGTTTGACAAAAATTGTAGCACAACCAGATTTCATTCCCATTAAAAAAAAAAAACAGCTAAGTCTGAGGATAAATTTTTGTAAATCTTTCACACCTTTTATTTTATGATATAGATGCAAAATTTTAGGTGCATGAGGCTAAACATAAATCTTTCCACATACATATGGCCCATATGCTTTTTATTCTTTTGCTACTTTGATCATGATCTTCATGTAATGTACTGATTATGATATGGGCCCTTTCTTCCATTGCTTTTTCAACCATTGCATCTTTAGCAAGTGTTTGGAAGTGTTTATTAAACTGCTTGCTGGAATGGAGACACAAGTTCTCCATTAAGTGTTACTTAGAACAACAAAACAAAACAACCAAAAGCTTTCATGCTTGTAACTATATGGCATGCTCAGCTGCTATTATTTCTTAGACATTTATAATTGAACTAAATTTATGGAAGTCCGATTCCTGGCGTCCTTAGCACACTCTGCCTCCCCAGCTTTTGATTATTTTCTAACCTCAGTGCAGCAAGTCGAGAGGACTATTTTTTCATATTACCCAAATGTGGTATCACTGTCCACCACACTTGTGTTAAAAAGAGTATCATTGTGGTGATAGCAGATTGACTATATTCTATTATTTTTATTAGCATCTTGACACATCACTTAAAATTTGTGACAAAGCTGCCCCATTTTAAGTATCTTCATTTAATCTGATCTATGATACCAAGCCTGATTGTCACCTTCCAAGTCCTTTGGAAACTTAATTTTTGTAACTCTGAGTATGATGTCACAATATTTTAAAACTGTTCTTATCACTACTATCAACATAAGAAATGATGGAGAGAATGTGAGAATGTGTGAGATACCTCTATTCTCCATTGTTTAAACAATTCTGGTGAAACTATTTTCAGAATTTTGAAGTCCAGGATAAATTTAGACCTCTATTTGGCTAAAAGTTCATGGTGTTTTCTGTGCATTCTCTGTACAGAAGATGAAGCAAACCAAGCAAGAGTTTCATACTACTTCCTTAAATACATAACTTCCTTAAATAATTACTACCTTGAATACATTACCTGCCATGAACAGAAGCGAATTCTCCTAAGCAAATCTGCATATCCCCAATATTTGAAAATATTCTAATGTTAATAAGTTTATTCAGTAAGGATAGAGATTACAGATACTCCATGGCTGTAATATGGTTCATCCACATTGTTATAGATATATAGCAATATATGTAACTTTGTGATAAATGTGTACAAAAAATAAAAATGGGCAATTCGAAATATGTGATTTCGAAGAATCAGCATAACACTATATTCATTGGCAGCAAGTGAAAGGACAAAATCACTTATACATTGGCAACATTCTGGCCCTAAGCATAGCGTGTTCTACTCTAAAGAAACAAGCATTTAAAGCCAACTGTGGTGCATGCTGCTAGTCAAGATCATCAGAAAATTGTCTAAGATGTTTCCCAAAATATAAATCTTGAGACATTTTATGTTCGATGTTAGAAAACAGAGCTAAACTTAGTCACGGAGCATTTTCTGGGATCTATAGAAAAATATGATCCTTATTAAAATGAGCAACAGTCAAATTTCACTTAAAAATTCACCTACATCCTACAATTAGAGAGAGCTAAAGTAAAACAACGTAGATTGAAAAAATATTAAGTGGAAAACTGACTATGTTTATCATGAATATGTTTACAGAGAGAAACAGGTGATGGTCATTTTAATGAAGCAAACGAGCATTCAAGATAAAGAGCTTTATCTAAAGAAAGCAAAAAAGAGTTTTTATAATAATAAAAATTACAGCCAACAAAGATGATATAATAATTTATTATGCATTTTACATTAAGCACTAAAATATATTAGCATTTATAAATATAAATAAAGGAGCCATTTTGTTTTTAATATTCAAATTGAAAAATGTTAAATGTTTAAAATCTATAAATGTAGTTAAATATCAATACTCTTGTATGAACAGATCAAGTAGAGAGAACATAAATAATGGTATACAGGACCTAGATGAGATACATTGTATACAGTCATCCTTTGAAATCCACAGGTCCCACATCTGCAGATTCAAAAACAATGGATGGAAAATATCTGGGGGGAAAAAAAGACAAAAAATAGTAACACAACCGTAAAAGGAAACAAAACTAATATAGTATAAAAATTATTTACACAGACTTTATTCTGTATTAGGTACTATAATCTAGAGATACTTTAGTATACGGGAAGATGTGTATACATCATATGTTAATACTATGCCATTTTATATAGGTTGTTGAACATCCTTGGATTTGTGTGTCTTTGGGGTGTCCCGGAACTATGGCCAAGGCTCAGTACTGAGGGAGAACTATATTTGAAAATTGCTAGGACAGTAAATTTTAAATATTTTCAACACACAAACAACTTGAGGTGATGTGTATGTTAATTAGCCAGATTATGGTAATCATTTCATAACAGATATGTGCACCAAAACATTAGGTGGTACATCTTGATTGTGTACAATCTTTCTTTGTTAATCATACCTCAATAAAGCTAGAAAAAAAAGATCTACATAGTATCAATTTCCCAATGTTAGGTGAATATCTAGTAGTTCATCCTTTCTGTTTAAATATTTTATTTTCAAAGATAAAACCAAAGGCAAAGCTACTTTGAAGCACTCCTGGTGGCAAGTTTCTTTGTGATTATGGTTGGACATCTTCCTAAGAGGTGGCCATCTATAAAGCCCTATAGAACATTTTGGAATAAATAAGGAAATGTGGTGGGGAGTAGTAAAATAATGGAGATCATCAAAAAGAATTTTTAGTAATTTATTTCTTAATATTACATTTAATCAGTGATATTATGGAATATGTATACTAAATATTTTTTCTTAAATGTTAAATGCACATATATTTATAAATGTCTACTTAAATAGGAAAATATGAAAACAATTCTTTGATATATGACCTCTTTTTAATATTTGCTAAAAACTGTTCACAAGAAGTATCAGGTGTGTAGATCAGAAAAGTGATAATTAGCAAGGTTTCTACTCAATCTTACACCTCGGCCACACAAAATGAGGCATTCACTCTCTAAATATATCCAAAAGAACATCAGAGAAGCTGATAAAATGCAAAAGGAAAATATCATGAGAAAGTTGGTGATTTATATAAAATTTCACTGCTGAAATACATATAAATATTGTATGCTATTTAAATTTATTTTATTAATCACTTTCATTTAATGATTAGTTTGGAACATCTGAATTTAATGAGTTTATATGTGTTGATTTCTCCTCTTCCAAATATATTGTTCATATAACACAAATGAAATCATATTTTATGACTTGGCAAAAGTTCTTCAGAATATGTAATGACATAGATTGCTGAATTTAAAAGGGAAGGCTAAAATATATTCAAATAATTTGTATATATAAAGGTCCCAATATTGTCAGTTTTATCCCATGGAAGGTATTCTTTTGTTTGTAGAACTTCAGATTTATCTATCCTTGCAGGGAAGAGATGATACGTTTCTAGCGTTCTAGGCTAGAGACAAAGGTCTGAAAAAAAAAAATATGGGAGCTTAAATTTTAAAATATAACGTTACCCATATTTCTCTCTTATAATGTGCTTCCTAATAATTTCTATCTACCATCTATCCATTCATTTATTCAAGAGATATTTGTAAGTACTTATTAAAGAATATGGATGAAACTGATACGGTACTTCTCACCAAAGAGCTTGATTTAAAGGGCAGAATCATTATAGGGATGTTGAAAATATGTAAATAAAACTAGTGATAAAAAGAATTGCTTTCCTTTACTTAAAATTTTAATATATGCTGGCATTTTACCAAGCACTTTACTTAAATAGTTTAAAAGTAGATATCTCTACTACACTCTTAGACATAGCTGAAGGAAAACAAAACCTCTTAGCTGAAATCACCAAACGTGATGAATGTACTATTTCAAATTTTTCCTGATTCTGGAGCCTGTGTTTTAACCAAGGTATTAGGTTCATTTGCCAAAGTGAGCTAGCCCTCACCTAAAGAGCATGATGACTGTGGCCAGAATTTTGCTTACCTTCCCCCTGGAATCAGAGACGTCATGACCTGGGCTATTAAACAAGACTAACATTTTCACCTATGCTCCCCCACAGCACTATATACTTTTACTGAGTCAGTCAATGCCAATCCCCTCCCTTTTCTCAAAATCGTTGTGAAAATAGCATAGGTTCATGAAATAGACAATTTTCAAATCTCAGATATTTGTTGCCAGTTACAATAATTAACTGCCCTCTGACCACATCCCTACATGAGCCTTTAAATTACTTAACCTCTTTTTGCCTTTCAAGGTGTTATTAAACACCATTGTTCCCACTGTGTATTGTCAGCACTATCCCATTGACTCAAGAAAGTGGTTACATATTCCTTTATTTTACTATGTAATTGGCTTATTATATTGTATTGACTTTTTCTGCCCTCAGCTCACTATTTATCAGTACTAGTGTATCTGTTCTATTTCTTCACAATATCATGTTTAACAGTTAATAGCATGCTGTTAACATATAAAATATATGGTGCTAAAAACAGTTATGTTCTTTTTTCTTTCCTTGAAAATTAATTGCATTTGATTTCAGTATTTGACTTTTTTCCTCTCTATAGATACTATGGTGACATTGAATTCACCCCTCTGTATATGAAAATTTATTTCTGAGTAAGTTAAGGAGAGAAGAGATGAAAGAGCACATTTTTTTTAACCATCCCCCCAAAAGGCAAACGCATTTTGGTACATTACTGAGGACAAATGTCTTGTCTTTCACACTTAGATTCTATATGACAAAAGCTGTATTTCCTCATGCGTACATAACACATAAATTATCTCATTAATCTGCAAAGAGAAATCTTGTGTACATAACAGATACAATCCTTTTTTCCCAAAAGAAGTTGACTCTCAAGAAGATTCTGGGATTGACGCAAGTTCACACCGTATGATCTGGGCCTTGCGTTTTTTGAAGACAGATTGACCACATGTCTGCTCTTAACTCTACTAACTCCTCATTTCTTTGTCTTTTTTTTCTTTAAAGGTTTTCATTTTATTTCTAAAATTTACATAGGCTTCCCTTATGTTGTTTTTTTTTTTTCTGTTGTTGTTTTGGTTTTTATTTTAGACAGAGTCTTACTTTGTCACCTTTGATAGAATGCTGTGGGATCACAGCTCACAGGAACCTTAAACTCATGCTTAAGCAATTCTCTTGCCTCAGACTCCCAAGTAGCTGGAACTACAGGCACCTGCCACAATGCCAGACTACTTTTAGAGATGGGGACTCACTCTGGCTCAGGCTAGTCTGTAACCTGTAAGCTCAGGCAATCCACCTACCTGGGCCACCCAGTGTGAGCCATTGCACCTGACCTTCCCTCAATTTTAATCAAGATAAAAAACAAAAATTGCTGGGTTTTGGAATCAGAGAAACTTAAATTTATTCCCAAAGTTTATACTTAATGTAACTGAGC
This sequence comes from Nycticebus coucang, assembly GCF_027406575.1. Taxonomy (NCBI): domain Eukaryota; kingdom Metazoa; phylum Chordata; class Mammalia; order Primates; family Lorisidae; genus Nycticebus; species Nycticebus coucang. The sequence goes on along the minus strand of NC_069780.1, from coordinate 59,275,475 downwards.
AAACTCCAAATTTCTTTGAAACTCAGTTTGTTCAGTTGTTGCAATAACTGAATGAAATCATGTATATAGAGCACTTATCACACATTTTCATGCGTACTAAAATTACACTTAAGTAATGTAAATTTATATTTAATTAATTAAATTTATGTTTACTTTAGATGTTACTTTTCTACATCTTATAAAGGGACTTAAAAGAACATTTCATATTATTTCCATCAAATGTAGACATCTACCTTTTACCGTGCTTAGCACTTTTATTACAGAAAGTATACCACTATACCACTTTTAAAGCTACAAATTCCATTTAACAGCTACCAAATTTTTATATGAAACCCCAAATAAATAATTTCAGTATTAGCCACAAATGTTTTTCCTTGAATTGTAGAAATCATTGTTTGGGACCACTATTTATTGGGAAAAAAATAATTCTAAGCTTTTACATTTTAGAACTATGTTACTTCTTTCCAGAATATTTAATCTATGAACAAGTCTTGGCTTTTTAATGGATTTCTAGTATTATATTTGCTCTCTATATATGGTAATAGTAGAAGAAAAGAAACACGAGTAGTTACATTACCTAAGACATACAACACTGAAACTAAAATTCCTAAGCAATCCAAATGAACTTGGTGATCTTTCTTTCAAAAATAACTGCTGCTATTCTAAGTCATCTTTTCCCAGTTTAAAACAGAATTGTCACATTCATATACATTAAAATGTCAACATACAAAAAGTCAGTGTGTCCACTTCAAAAAGTTGATACTTTTCCTCAAATAGAAGTAGGGAAGGTAGTTATTTCCATCTAAATTGTAAACTCATATATTTCAAGAAACACAAAAGTGTCATACTCAGATAATTACTTGAAAATTTAATCTTACAATAGTAAGTTTAAAACACACCAAAATAATTCTCAATTCATCTTCTTCTATCATTCAAAGAAAAAAATACATAATATCATTAAATAGTCAACATTCCTAACCCACCCAGAGTAAAGCAAACAAGTCAGAAACAGGAAGGATGATGTCTTCATTATGTGCAATTATATATAGTGTGTGATCCAGGAAAAATTATGTTTATGCATGTTAGTTTAAGAAGAGATTTGTGCCAGAGCATTAACTCTCCAGGGATGCACTTACACGGCAAGTGCAGTGTGGAGCTAAGTGTCTCAGTCACGGCAGTTGCAGTCAATGCTAGTCCCTCCACTGACACGTGCTTGACACGTGTGCCTCATAACACAATAACTTGTAGCTATAAAAGCTTTAGGTTAAATATTCTCTGGTGGGGTCTTCTTTTTTTTTTTTTTGTAGAGACATAGAGTCTCACTGTACCGCCCTCGGGTAGAGTGCCGTGGCGTCACACGGCTCACAGCAACCTCTAACTCTTGGGCTTACGTGATTCTCTTGCCTCAGCCTCCCGAGTAGCTGGGACTACAGGCGCCCGCCACAACGCCCGGCTGTTTTTTGCAGTTTGGCCGGGGCTGGGTTTGAACCCGCCACCCTCAGCATATGGGGCCGGCGCCCTACTCACTGAGCCACAGGCGCTGCCCTCTGGTGTGGGGGGGGTCTTCTTAGAACTGTACATGCTTATTGTCATCAGAACTACAGATGCCCTCATGTTTTGACATTTAGCTCCTGTGGTCTAACATGTACCCATTTTCGAAAGTCCTGTTGTCCAAGGTGAGCTATTTAAGCTATATCCAAGAATCTTGGGCTGGGAAGCTTTTCTCCTTAACCTGTTTTCTGTCTTTCCCTAACATTCCCTATAACAGGAATAGATACAACCATAAATGTCCCTATTATTCAGGTGTTAACAAACAGACTCTGGGAGTAAAAGGTCTTAAAATACCATTTTAAAAATATTATAGCAGTATCTCTGGAAAATGAACATTTTCAATAATTTTTCTGTAAAAATAAAATAGGTACTTGTACTTTTATCAAGTATTCTATGATTCCCAAAGGACCCCCCAATTTATATTGAAATCGTTCTTTCTGAAGCACTCAGTAATTTTTAAAATACACAGAAAATAAACGAACCAGTAGACAGAGACAACCAAATGTCTTCCTGATTACTGAAAGTGTGATGCTCATAAACCATAGGTTAGTAAAACTACCGACTTTGAAAAATTCTCAAATTGATTTTTATATTTTGTGAAGAAGTTTGTGAGAGATTTTTCTCCTCTCCTATAATCTGGACAACACACATGGAAGAAAAAATGTGGCATGAGGGGCTCTGCAGACACTATATGCTCCCTCGGAAAAAGAAACATAAGATAGGTGGTTTGTAAATATTTTCTCCCAACCTGCAAGCTGCTTTTTGTTTTCATGATGGTTTCCTTAGTGGTGCAGAAGCTGTTTAGTTCGATGTCCTGCTAGTCTTTTTTCCTTTTGTTTGCTTTGCTTTTAGTGTAATATCAAAAAAAAAAAAAAATTGCACAGGTCAAAGACACCGTCTATTGAAGAGAATGATCTTTCCCCATTTTGTATTCGTGGCACTCTTGCCAAAAATCAGTTGATCTTACTATGCGTGGGTTTATTTCTGGGCTCTCTATTCTATGTTATTGGACTATCTGTCTGTGTTTATGACAATGTCATCATAATTTGAAATCAGGAAGTATCATATCTACAAACTTATTCTTCAGCTCAAGATTGCTTTGGATATTCCAGGTCTCTTATGAATGAATTTTAGGATTTTTTTTTCTCTATTTCTGCAAACAATCACAATTGGACTTAATAGGGATGACATTGAATTTGTAAGATCACTTTAAATAGTGTAGAAATCTAGCATTATTGTCTTCTAAAATATATACACAAATGTTGTAATTTATTTGTGTTTTCTTTAATACTAAATAAGGAGATTGAGTCAAATATTCAAAACCACTCACTAAAGAAAGTTATAAAACCAGATGGTTTAATGGCTGAACTCTACCAAAGAAGAATTAATATCAGTTTTTACAACTCTTCCAAAAATACTGAAGAAGAAGAAACACATTGTATGAGTCTACCAGTACCATGCTAGCAAAGTTAAAGACACTACAAACTACAGTCTCATATTCCTGATTAAAATAGAAATAAAAACCCTCAATAAAATATTATCAAGACAAACTGAACAGCATATTAAAAGAATAATACACCACAACAAAATGGGATTTATTCCAGTGGTACAGTGTGGGGTAAATCATTTCCATCATACCCAAATCAATTGACATAATGCACACCATTAACAGAAGGAAAGATAAAAATTACCTGATCATGTCAACACATACAGAAAAAGCATTTGACCAAGTTTTATCTACAAGATAAAACTCCCAAAAAACTAGAAATTTTAAAAGTATTCATTCACCTCACATTATATTTTAATTAAAACAGCTCCCTCTAGAACTAGGGAAGCCACAGGTAGAAGAAATTAACTTTAAATCCAATTGTCATGTACCTTTCTTTCAATGTATTAGCCTCTGCTTTTTTTATTCTTACCTAACCTTTTTTATTTCAAATTATCAATCAAGGGGTACAAGGGTTTTTATTAATGACTATCTTGTATAATACTTACGTGGAGGGTATTGGTGTGCCTGTCAACCAGAATAGTGCCCATTAAACACAATAGGTAAGGTTTTACCCTATATCAACCCTTATGCCATCCCTATTTCTTGGTTGTCATGTCCTTTATATCACTTTGTGCCCATGTATGACCATCTATTAGTTCCCGCATATTAGTGAGAAAATATGGTGCTTGGTTTTCAACTTCTGAGATACTTAGTATACTAATAGCCTCCAGTTTCCTCCAAATTACTGCAACTCACCTTGTTTAATTCTTTTTATGGCTTGGTGTTACTCTGTGGTATATGTATACTTCATTTTTTTAATTTACTCATGAATTGAATGCACTTAGGTTTATTCTACATCTTTGCAGTTATGAATTACGCTATAAACATTTCAGTGCAAGTCTCTTTTTGATAAAATGGCTTCATTTCCTTTGGATAAATACTCAAAAGTGGGAATGTTGGATCAAATGGTGAGTCTACATTTATTTCTTTGAGGAATCTCTGTACTGTTTTCCATAGAGGTACTAATTTTCAATACCACCAACTGTATGTAAGTGGTGTTTTTCTTCTGCATCCACAGAAGCACTCTTGTGTTTTGACTTTTTAATAATGACCATTCTGATAGGAGTAAATGATATAAAAGTAAAGACATAGACCAATGCATTGGAATAAAGAACCCAGAAATAAAACCATCTGCTACAACCAACTTATCTTCAGCTAAGCAGACAGCAACTTACACTGGGGAAAGGAAGCCCTATTCAATAAATGGTGCTAGGAAAATTGGATAACGACACGCAGAAGAATAAAACAGGATTCTTATCTCTTGCCATATACAAAAATTAACTCAAGATGGATTAAAGAACAAAATGTAAGGCGTGAAACCATAAAACTTCTACAAGATATAGGAAAAACTTTTTTAGATATTGGCTGGGCAAAGAATTTATGACTAAGACCACATATGCAAATACAGCAACAACAAAAATAAATGAATGATACTTAATGAAATTTAAAAGTTTCTGCATATGGCCAGGCACAGTGGTAAATGCCTATAATCCTAGCATTCTGGGAAGCCAAGGTGGGTAGATTTCTTGAGCTCAGGAGTGCTCAACCAGCTGAGCAAGAGTGAGATCTCATCTCTACTAAAAACAGGGAGGCAAAAGACATGAACATAAATTTTTCAAAAGAAGATAGACAGATGACCAACAAACATATGAAAAATGCCCAACACTAATCATCAGAGAAATGCAAATTGAACTCAGCTTTTAAAACTTTATTCTGTACATGTCATATTCATTTTTTGCAGGAGGTATAACATACTAATAATTATTTTATTATAATTATATTTAAACTTTAACATACTACAGTCATCCCCCACTATTGGCAGAGGATCCAAATCTCTTGGATTTCTCTGAGTGCTTGACATCGTTATATAAAATGGCATAGTATTTCCATATTACTTACACACACCCTTCCATATACTTTAAATTACCTCTAGATTATTTAATAATACCTAGTACAATGTAAATATTATGTAAATTGTTGCTATACTGTTTTTTATTTACATTTTCAAGTTGTGACATTGCTGATTTTTATTATTTTATTTTTCTGAATCTTCTCATTCTGCAGTTGCTTGACTCTGTGAATATAGAACCCACAAATAAAGAGGGACAACAATATTGCTAATCGGTCAATCTTGATTATGAATTACCACTTCATCTACTACTTAAATATTTGACAGCTGAAAAAAAACAGCAGACACATCTGTGCTTGATAAGGAGTAATTAACTATGACCATTTAGAATTATCAGCAGGACAGCTGTGCCATATTAGCTACCAAAGGACACATTTTTTTTATAATATTTTTCTTTTTTATTAAATTATAGCTGTGTACATTGATATGATCATGGGGCATCATACACTAGTTTCATAGACCAGTTGACACATTTTCATCACACTGGTTAACATAGCCTTCCCGGCAATTTCTTAGTTATTGTGCTAAGACATTTACATTCCACATTTACTAAGTTTCACATATACCATTGTAAGATGCACTGCAAGTGTATTCTCACCAATCCCCCTCCCTCTACCCACCTCCCACCTTCCCTCCCGTCCCTTTTCCCCTTCCCCCTATTCTTAGGTTGTAGCTGGGTTATAGCATTCATGTGAAAGCCCTAAATTAGTTTCATAGTAGGGCTAAGTACATTGGATACTTTTTCTTCCATTCTTGAGATACTTTACTAAGAAGAATATGTTCCAGCTCCATCCATGTAAACATAAAGGAGGTAAAGTCTCCATCTTTCTTCAAGGCTTCATAATATTCCATGGTATACATATGCCACAATTTATTAATCCATTCATGCATCGATGGGCACTTGGGTTTTTTCCATGACTTAGCAATTATGAATAGGGCTGCAATAAACATTCTGGTACAAATATCTTTGTTATGATATGATTTTTGGTCTTCTGGGTATATGCCCAGTAGAGGGATTACAGGATTGAATGGCAGATCTATTTTTAGATCTTTAAGTGTTCTCCATATATCTTTCCAAAAGGAATGTATTAATTTGCATTCCCACCAGCAGTGCAAAAGTGTTCCCTTTTCTCCACATCCACGCCAACATCTCTGGTCTTGGGATTTTGTCATATAGGCTAGTCTCACTGGAGTTAGATGATATCTCAAAGTAGTTTTGATTTGCATTTCTCTGATGATTAAAGATGATGAGCATTTTTTCATATGTCTGAAGGCCGCGCACCTGTCTTCTTCAGAGAAGTTTCTCTTCAAGTCCCTTGCCCAGCCTGCGATGGGATCCCTTGTTCTTTTCTTGCTAATGCATTTGAGTTCTCTGTGGATTCTGGTTATTAAACCTTTGTCAGAGACATAACCTGCAAATATCTTCTCCCATTCTGAGGGCTATTCGCTTGCTTTACTTACTGTGTTCTTGGCTGTGCAGAAGCTTTTTAGTTTGATCAAGTCCCAGTAGTGTATTTTTGAAGCTGCTTCAATTGCCTGGGGGGTCCTCCTCATAAAATACTCACCCAGACCAATTTCTTCAAGGGTTTTTCCTGCACTCTCCTCTAATATTTTTATAGTTTCATGTCTTAAGTTTAAATCTTTAATCCAGTGAGAGTCTATCTTAGTTAATGGTGAAGGGTGTGGGTCCAGTTTCAGTCTTCTACAGGTTGCCAGCCAGTTCACCCAGCACCATTTGTTAAATAGGGAATCTTTTCCCCACTGAGTGTTTTTAATTGGCTTGTCAAAGATTAAATAACGGTAAGTAGCTGGGTTCATCTCTTGGTTCTCTATTCTGTTCCAAACATCTACTTCTCTGCTTTTGTGCCAATACCATGCTCTTTTGATCACTATCGATTTGTAGTATAGTCTGAGGTCTGGTAGCGTGATTCCTCCTGCTTTGTTTTGATTTCCGAGTAATGTCTTGGCTATTCGGGATTTTTTCTGATTCCATATAAAATGAAGTATTGTTTTTTCAAGTTCTTTAAAGTATGACAATGGAGCTTTAATAGGGATTGCGTTGAAATTATATATTGCTTTGGCTAGTATGGACATTTTAACAATGTTGATTCTTCCCAGCCATGAGCATGGTATGTTTTTCCATTTGATAACATTTTCAGCTATTTCTTTTCTTATAGTTTCATAGTTCTTTTTATAGAGATCTTTCACGTCCTTTGTTAGATAAATTCCCAATATTTCATCTTCTTTGGTACTACTGTGAATGGGATAGAGTCCTCAACTGTTTTTTCAACTTGACTGTTGTTGGTATATATAAAGGCTACCGATATATGAGTGTTGATTTTGTAACCTGAGACGCTGCTATATTCCTTGATCACTTAAGAAAATTGGTATAGAGGGGACATTTCTTAAATTGATAGAGGGCATCTACAGAAAACTCACAGCCAATATCGTATTGAATGGAGTTAAACTGAAATCATTTCCACTCACATCAGGAACCAAACAAGGCTGCCCATTGTCCCCACTGCTTTTCAACATTGTAATGGAAGTTTTAGCCACTGCAATTAGGCAAGAAAAGACGTTCAAGGGTATCCATATAGGGTCAGAAGAGATCAAACTTTCGCTCTTTGCAGATGATATGATTGTATATCTGGAAAACACTAGGGACTCTACTACAAAACCCAAAGGACACATTTAAACAGGTGCCTTAAGTTGACACCTTCTGCACCTTTACTTATTACTACTTCCAAGTTCTCCAAGACTCTTAGTTCCTCATAATTCCCTGGAGGAGGCCATGGGAGATTAGAGTAAGGAGATCAATAGATGTGGTCAGGGGGCTTCTCTCATGTAAATCATGATTGCTGCCCATGTCTCTACTGCCCCTCTGTTGTGGATCTGCTGTCCTGGTGTCTTCAATTACTGTTTCTATGTTACTCTGTGGGTGTCCATTACCTTAATATAAATAAATTTTACTGGACTGCTAAGTGACTTTCATCTACCACTTTATTCACAATCTTCTCTAAGCTTCTTTTTTTTTGGCCGGGGCTGAGTTTGAACCCGCCACCTCCGGCATATGGGACTGGTGCCCTACTCCTTGAATTATGCTGCTTTTTTGCCTGCCATGGCCAGGTGGAAGGTAATTATTATCTCTTCTCTCTTTAAAGGGATTCTCTACACCAGGCCTTAGGTCCCTGGTGACTCATTTCCCTTCCTTTTATTCAGAACACATACATAGTACATAGAGGTTTGATTAATGGAGAATGAAGGATGAAGAAAGAAGGACATGTGTTGGGTAGGTCAAGTCAGAGACACTTAGTTATTGCTTCATCTTATACCTATTACCTCCCCCCACCCCATTCATGCTGCACTGTACTATCTGATCCTCTTGTGGCCAAGTTCTCCTAATACACTGTTACTCTCTCCTGCCTGGCCTCCCATCAAATATACATCCATGCCTTGAGATTTCAATTGTGGGCCAGAATCAAGTCCACTTCTGCAAGATTAGTAGGTTCTTTTATCAAGGGGATATTGGTGAGAATTTTGTTCAGTGGTCCCAAAGATTTCACAGAGTTTAAGAAACTTATCTCATACAACCAGATAGAGGATTTCAATGTGCAGAAGCAAAATAGGCACAAATCCTAAATATACAAGAGAAGCCAACAGAGTTCTAATCAATCAAACAAATATTTATTGATTACATAAAATGAGCCAGGCACTTTCCCAGATAGTAGTGACTTTATAATAACAGACAGGCTTTCTGCTCTCAAGGAGTTTATATTTAATCAATCACATCTCTAGCCAACACAGTTATCTTTACAAAAGTTTGATTCTTTTACTTTATTTGTGATATGACTAGTTAGAATATCAAATCAGAGACACATATTTTAAAAATAAAGGAGTTACTATGAAGGAAAAATTGGGGAAATATTTCTAGTTTCAGACAGAAAAGTGACTTACTGTGTTCTAGGCAGAGGAAATATCATCTAATGTATAAAATTTATATATGGTCTGGCTCTAAAACATTATGGAAATGGACCTACTCCCCTGAAAATCTGAAAAAAATATCATATTTATTTATTATTCATATGATGATTTTCACAAAAAAAGAAAGGAAAAAAATGAAGAAAATGTATCTCCATTGTTTAATGTAATTATACAAATTAAGGCAAAATTATATTAATACAGTATAGTATTACTTAATGAATATATTTTCCCTTATATTTATTTACCTTTTTATATTGAATCCTTTAACAGAAGCTATAAAAATTCTTTATCTTTTGATGACAAAAAATAATGGTAGGTAACTTCTAACCTTGGTTTGAGACTCAAATGTGCATTTACAGTCAAATTATGTCAAATTTAGTTAACTCAATTTAGGATGTTCTCAAATTAATGATCCCAACAAACTGAAATACAAATTATTGTGAGGGGAGATTACTGAGTTATTTCTTCATTAATCTTATGCCTTGCTCATGGTAGTCTGATGCTGTGACACTCATTTTCCCATCTGGTTTTCAAACAGTTAATGCAGAACAGGATGTGGAAACATTCTTTTTGCCCCTTACAGTTGTATAACATCTCTCTTTCTCCCCACTTAAGAAACAAGTTGTGTAAGAAAGCATGTATTCAGTTTTGAGTCTATATTAGTGACCTTGGACAAGTGATGATATTTCTCTCTTTTTCAATTTTATAATCTGTAGAATAATGACAATAAGAGAAACTGTTTCATAATATTACTGAGAGTATTGTCACTACAAACAGTATCTGGTACATAGGATACATTTATTTCATCTAAGCCTGATACAAAATCAAAGGGCATATTTGTATTAGTGAATATTTATTTACATAAACCTTACAACTGTTATAATGAAGAAGTTATTTTTATTGTTGAAAGTAGACCTGCAATAATAATTTTCAAGTAACTTCTGTCAAACTACCAGTTTTCTCTGTGTAAATGTATTTTGTTCCCAAACATATAAAACATTTTCAGATAGAACAATAAAAGCAGCAGTCACCCTATAATGATCAAAAAATTTCTGGAAAGAAATAAATCTATTTTATAAGAACTACGACTCACTAGTTTGATGGACGATTAAATTCTTTATAAATATTCTAGATGATTTATTTTCCCTAGAGAGGAGATAATCACATTCTCAGAATGGGGTAAGGGAAATTTTCCTTAGTATTGTTGTATTATTTGTTCTCCTATCTGTGAGGAAAAGAGCACTTTCTCTAGATGCAGGGTAATAATATCAAGAATTTTTTTCCCTAATATTCTTATGAAATATCTTCTCTCTCTCTCTTTTCTCTTTCATTTGCTCTCTCTCTCTCATACCTACACAAAACATATGTATATTCACAGACATGAAATGCATATAGGTGCACATGTCCAGACTCATACACACATTTGAACATATGTGTGTGCATACATGTACCCTGGGTAAAAACAATACATGAAAAGCCAAAACTTCAAAAAATTTAAAGGAGAATTTTATTTTTAATTTTTCACATTACACTAATTTTACACAAACTTTTCCAGTCTTTACAATGACCAACTCATTCTTTTTTCAAACACACAATTTTAAATACAAAAATACAACAGAATGTCTTAAAGGAGGGCTGTGTGTGAACTGGATTACCATCTCGACTCTACTATTCATTAAATTTTATATTGTTTAACCTCTTTGAATTCTTTTTATGTTTTAATTTGTAAAGTAAATATAATGTAAACAGTAAATAACTCAAAAAATTGCGTGAGTATTTAATTGGTAGGTGTAATGTTACTAGAACATATGATACTTATTTTTTCAGCTATTTTTTCCTACTCTTCTTGATTCAACTAGTTTAAACTGTTATTTGACTTATTTATGTACAAGTTAACTATCACCATTTCTACATATTTTTATCTAAGTTCTAAGAGAATTTATGTTTTGATTTCCATAAATTATTTTTACTCGTTTATAACTCTATCATAGATACTGATTTTAGGATAAGTATAGTCTTTCGTTTTTTTTGTTTTTTTCTCCCATGGTTCACCTTTCAGCACAGTGTATTATTCTTTGTCTAATTTAGTTTTTGTTTATTTTCAATTTCTTTTCTCTCATTTTATTCTTATCTTTAAGAATTTCATATTAGTTGACTTTCCTTTGTGATACTTCATACCCATTATTGTTGTCTTATTTGATCCAGATAGAAATTTTCTGATCAAAGGTTTGTTAACAGACAACAGACACAAATTTTTTCCTTGGTTATCTTGCTTCCACTTGGGAACTGGGAAAAACAGAGAAACAAAAAAAAATAAAACCAAATAAACAAAACTATATGTCTTCTCCTGTTTATAGATTGAAGACCAATTAATTCACACTTTCTGGTCTTACCAGTGCCTAGAAGTTACAGAGCAATTCCACCTCTCCTGGATGGTTTAAGATCTGCTCCTGTTTCTGCACAGTGCTACATTTTTCATTTTTATTTTTTTAAAGGAACATAGTAAAATTTATGATCTCGAACCTGTCAGTTATCAAAACATTTTCTTCTATTTTCACATTTACAGCTTTATTTAGAAAGTCTTCATTAAATGTTCCTTCTACCAGACACTAGTAAGAATTTCTTCAAATGGCCCAAGAATGATCTATCTACTTAAAAAGGCAATAATTTTTCTGTAAAGACATAATAGCTAGAAGTTTGATCAGCTAAAACTCTGATATCTGAATAAGGTTTCAAGATCTTTAACTTTTCTGAGGTTATTTATTAGGTTTTTTCTTATATTTCATGTAGCATAATAAGCCTAACCTCTGAAGAAAGTTTTCAGTGCAACATAATAGGTTTTGTATGATATGAACGTTCCCTTCCTATTTTAGCCACTGACTTATCATTAGTTTTATTGTTATAACTTGCAGAGTTACATGTTTCTGTTTTTATTCATAGATATTTCAGTGTGAAACATAATATGCTTTATCAGAGACCTTATCCTATGTTGTTTATCTGTCAGAAATTATTTCAGAGATCTATAGCTACCAGATCAGGTAATAGAGTCAGAAATATTTTTTCTCAATGGTTACTTTATTTTTAATAAATAATATTTCTGGCAATATAAGTAGAAATATATCATTTAAACATACCAATAATAAGCAAATGTAATAAAAATGTTTTCTGGAAATTATCATTTATTTAATTCTTAGCTTCATAGAAAATGAAAATATTTGTTTTTAAAATTTGTTCAGTTTTTTTATTTCGTAAACTTATGAAATACGCTTTGCGATGTAGGTTTATCTTTCTTTTGAGTTGTAATGATGTTTCAGAAAAATGGGAAATTTCATGATTTAGAAAGATTTCAATTCTTGAAGGGATGAAAAGTTGAAATAATGAAATATATAACTTGCAGTGAGGAAAAAGACTATCTTTTTTTTCCACATTCTTTAAGATCACTATATATATCTATATCTATATATTTATATCTAGATCTTTCTACTACAGAAAAACTCCTCATGAACAAAAGAGAAGAGTCTGATTCAATTGATGTTCAAAAGCCATAGCCATATATTTTTTTATAACTTCTGCATAAATCCTAGGATAGTATTTTAGACAGTAATAAAGTGTTTTCTTTAATAGAAACAATGCACCAGGGCTTTAGAATGTCTTTTCCTGAGAAAGCAACTCTGAATCCTTAAGTAACTTACCTTTCAATAAAAGGTTGCCATGGGATATATTCACAAATGCATACCTTTTCTGTAGCATGTAAAAGCCAAACTTAGTATTTTATTCATTGAAAATCATGAAACTGTCATGAAATTGCCTTAAAAGCTTTTCAGTATAGTCTCTTATTTACTTGCTAAAAACAAATGATAAAGAACCATGTTTGAGGAATGAATCACAAATTCACAAAAAATATCTATCTCCATAATCGACTAATTTTTCCTTTGAGGACCTCAAGATTCCCAAAATATTTTGGAAATGTTATAGAAAAATTTTTTAGCTAAACTACAAACTACTAAGCTAAACTATAATAGTGTGGCCACAATATTTCTCAAATAAAATATTTTCTTTTTAAATGAGACAAGCATTATGGCTGTTAAGATTACATTTTATATAATAATATGCACTTTATTTCAGGGCACAGCTCTAGTGGTTTTAAGAAAATCATTTGTTCTTCTATTTGGATGTAAGCTTCCCCTTAAACAAGCTATAAAGAATTAGTAGGAACAGGCTCTATCATTCTTATTCTGTCCTAATTTCTAGTTCTGAAAAGCTGCTAATAATCAGAAAATAATAAAATTTTAAATCAAGGAATTGTATTGCAATGTTTTTAACTTTCTCAAATTATCACAAATACCCAAATTACCACAAATACCTATTATAAAATTCTTCCAGTAAAAAACAAATGCTGAGATAAGGATAAGGGAAGATGGCTCTCTTATTTATTTCTCTGCTATTGTTGGCTTCTTTTGTGAATAAAATGATTCTAATGAGAAAAGAAATTACTGATATGTACACACACGCATAATATATGGTGGAAGTTAAAAGAAATCAGGAGCTTATATTCTTGGTCCTACATTTGATTGGCCCTATTAATTAGGCAAATATAGAACATTAGGCATTAATTGTCCTTAAAAAAGGTTGTAAGGCAAACTTTATGGTTGTGGTTATGGTGTTAATATTTAATTGTTGTTTTCAGTGTTTGCCCAATTCTTCCTCATTGCCGTCAGATGAGGAGCTGGTCACTAGGTAAAAGGAGAAAATAAATACAGTCCTGCACATCCAGGAGTAAGTCATCTACAAATTGTGTCAGAATGACCATCTGAATCAGATCTCAAGGGAAAGGGATAGGGAATTTTTAACAAGAACTCCAATTGAACCTTGTGCTTACTGAGCTTTGAGACTGAATGGCTTATGTTTCTCAGCCCCCTACCTAAGCACAAAAGGATCTGGGCAAAGAGGGGAAAGGAATCTCAAGAGTAAACATAATGTATTCCCTACAAATAAGACGGTTGGATGTCTACCCACTTGTTGCTTAGAAAATAAAGGTTGAAGCTTTATGCATATGCCCAAATGAGTGGAGCAAATCTATGCAGTTTATAACCATATGATATCAAGGTCGTCTTCATTGCTCCAGAGAACTATCCTTTAAGGCATGATTCAATGTTGTTTGACATGAGAGGTGGCAATATATATATATATATATATCTCCAATTCTCTCTCTCTGTATATATATAGAGAGAGAACCTTGTGCTTACTTGAGCTTTGAGATTGAATGGCTTATGGTTCTCAGTCCCCTACCTAAGCACAAAAGGATCTGGGCAAAGAGGGGAAAGGAACCTCAAGAGTAAACATAATGTATTCCCTACAAATAAGACTGTTGGATGTCTACCCACTTGTTGCTATATATATATATATATATATATATAGAGAGAGAGAGAGAGAGAGAGAGAGAGAGAGAGAGAGATTGTATATACATTTTATATATAAATATATATTATTTAATTGTTGTTTTCAGTGATTTGCCCAATTCTTCCTCATTGCTGAACTCCCATTCAAGTAATCATTAAGAAATTATATTAATTGAACATGAGTGATATAAGCAAAGTCCAGGCAGACATAACTACCTAAGTGAGCAGTATCAGGTTCTAGAGTGAAGGATGTGGAAGAGATCAATTGGAGGGAATAAAGTTTAGTGTTCATAATATTTCGGCCCTGGTCCAGGAAATGGTGGGCCAAAGCTGGAGTAGTTTTAAGACAAACTTATCTGAAGTGTGTTGAATGGTGGAGAAAAACAACCTATTATCATTAGTTGGGATATAGAACCAGGATCTCCATGTACCTGAGATGCAAGGCAGGGATCTGGGAAGGATACACCATGATGAATCAATTTATCAGGATTATAACTTTTTAACAATTAAGTTGCATAACAATTTTACATTCTTCTTGCAGAAACGTGGCATTGAAAATTTCTTTCTAAATAATTTTTGCTAATTGACAGTCCTTCAAAGCTAAATTTTAATGTTTTAAGACATAAAATCAAGAGAATTCAGATGACATTTTACATCTAGAATTTGGTGAGAGGGAAGAACTCTGTCTTTCTCATGTATTACATTGAATTCCCTTAAAATTATGGTTTACTTCTGATTAAAACCCATTATATTGTTCTCAAGGTATTTAGTGCTATTCAGTTCACGAAGAGTAAACACAAAATATATTTTAAAGTAATGATTAAAAACAATGTTTTATGAAATAAAACTTTTTCAAAAATGTCCCAAGTTAGATTGAAACCATGTCACAGACTTGACTCATACTCCTCCTCCTAATACTGCTTTATTTGATCAGAATATAAATATAATTTTAAAAGGCTTTATTTCAGAAAATAACACCTCGTGTCTACTGAAAATATAATTAGACATAAAATGCATAGATATATGGATGCTGATATCCCTTCTATTATAGAACCCTTGCATTAATTTTTAATTTGCTATATTACAATTTGGTTCTTTCTGATCATTTTTATTAGCTTCCTATAAAAGTTATTCCCTGTTTTATTATAAAAATATTAAAAATATATCATTTATAAGATACGGAATGAGATGATGATAATTTATTCTTTTTATAGAAGAGTTATATTCCCTTCTATATTACTTGATATTGTTAAGATAAGTTCTCCAACATCAGTTTAAAAAGCAGATCATATTCAACTTATAAAGAGGATTGTGTTCAAGGTCCCTTATGTGAGTCAATTAGTTGGAACGTAGGAAGCTACAGAAATGATAAACACAAACTGGTGCCAACTCTCAATATCTTATTAATTTACAATAAATACCCAAGGTATAAATTCAAATATAACTGCCTGAACAAATTCATAAAATTATCTTCATGGGGATGGGTAGAAAAGAAATTTGACGATCCTGTTTTAGATTCTGGGACCATATCAACCCACCACAACGCCAGGTCAGGTGGCAGTATTCCTTGTAGCAACAAAAGATGGAAATTCACCTTTTGTGTTAAATACTTCTGGTAGCCAGCGATTTAGTAACACTATTTTCACAGCAAAAATATTTCCCTGTATTTCAGTACACACTTGCAAAAGAAATCTTTTGTGTCAATCTCTGCTCCATGCTTTGCAAAACATATTTGACAATAGTTTTCAAATAATTTCAAAACCTTGTAAGGGGAGAAAATGGTGGCTCCTACATACTTGAATATACACAAGGAGTTTTAACATATTGCTGTGCACAACATAGGTTCCCAATAAGTATGTGTTGAATACATACCTGGGTTCAATTAGTAAGTAAATAAATGAAAAGAATAAGGGAAGAACTGCAATCTTATCCTGATTTTGATAGACAATTCACTATTATTATATCAGAAATGTATTTACAAGTATCTTTAATTCAATACATTTATCAATTGCCTGTTAAGAGTGGATAAAATGAACCATTTAGAGAAAGTTGTATCCATTAGCAGACAAATAATGAAAAGTGATAAATATTTTCCAATATAATGCTGCATGTTGGGTCATGCAGCATTATTTTGAGTAATTTTCTTTGAGTTATTAGCTTCCTTCCTGACTCAATTTGCACTGCATGTGTTTCACTGACCTTCAAGGCTTATTAGTGCTTCCAATATGCTCTAAAATGGAAGAAAAGATTCCCCTGCATTTTCTAACTGGCTACCCTCTGCATACCCATATTATAATAGTATACAGATAGTGTTTCATTTTAGATTGACAACTGCCATAATGAATACAACAACATTGTTTCTGAATCAGCGGTAATAGGAACAGTGTTGCCATTAGTGTGACAAGGGCTAAAGCAATTAGATTTAAATGTGATGAAATAGCTGTACCATACATTTACCAGATTGTGTTGAAACATTTCCCTCATTTTTTTTGCTTTTGTAATGGCAGGTGCCCTATGTGTTAGCCCTAACGTTCTTGCCTGGCACCCTGACTTGTAACGATGAATACAAAGAATGCATTATAGCCTTGAGAGAATGATTATCTTTATTGTCACATCTCTCCATGGTCCTGTATAATTGTTTTAGCTGCAAGTAAATTCCTGAAATGCTTAGTACTGCACACTGGATGAATGTCTGCTCAACCTTCCAAAATGCTAGTGATTATGCAACGGGGAAAGGAGGTCCCTTTAGAGGCATTAAAGATGTAATGTATTCTTTATGTGCTGACCTGTGAAAACACAGATGTAGTTGCCCAATTGAAAAAGCTAGGGAGGAATTCATACTGACTACGTATTCAAGAAGAGTTGTATTCAGTGATTAGCACTGTGTATTAAGATAAAAAGGAATGATTGTGTACACTATAAAACAATATAGTCTGAATGGATAAAAATAGACACTACTTGGATATTTTTTATTTTGGATCCCTACATGTTAGTCTTTATTTTTTCATTACTTTATATGGAATATGTGTACTTACAATTAAGGCCCCAACCATCTCATAATGGCATAAACTATCATGACTGAATTCTTCTTTCTTAAGTCTACAGCTGTTTAAGTTTAAAATATTATTGCTCTGTTTGATTTCTCATCAACGGGAAGAAAATAGACAAACTTTTTCACATTGAAAGTTTCCTCTTAGTTAATCTTATTTAAACTCTACAAGACGTTTAAAAGGTTGTATGTAGTCATGAGTGAGTAAAGACAAAGTACTTTTGAATATTAGGCAGAGTCTGAAGCCAAAAATCTAGTAATCCTGATGTTCTACATGTGGGATATCTAGACTACACTTCTGTGGTGTCAGAATAAAGTGGCAATAGACTTACTGAATCAGCATATAAAAGAGTAGCACCTTGTTAAAAGACTAAAAAAAAAATAAGTATTAAATGGATACGATTCTCTTGGTGCTTTTATTTTGGAGCTAGAAACTTGACCAACTCAAGGGGGCTATCAGTCACCAACAGTTATGGAAGCCAGTAATGTTCATGAAGTAATAGATTATTGTTTTAAATTTAATCACCTGGATATCATTTTCCATCATGTAGTTGAAACCAATGTACATGGGCTACAAATACTGTAGTAAGTATTTCAAAAATACAGAAATATTTATAGCTAATGACATAATGAGAAAATGTAATGGCATTATTTCTGGCTACTGCATACTTTCCTCCATTCTCCTGCTATTTCTACACTTCAATATTTTCTTTATAGGTACTAATTTACATGCCAGTGTAGTACCGGATTGACAAGTAAATTATCCTTTAATGAAACATTAAGAATATTCACAAGACGAATTATTATACCAAAATACATCACAGAATTCATATTTTTGTGACCTTAGTTATGGAAAGTATTACTTTTAAATCTGCAATGGAAATGAACATAAATTATAACATCATTTAAAAAAGAGATTCCCCCTTCTGAACAATAGACTGTATAAGAAAGCCAAAGTCTTAAAAAGAAAATAACTAAGTTCTGATTCTCCCCTTTTGAAATCAGTATACACAACCTCAAATTAACTAAAAAAATCTTTCTAGATTACCCAGGCAATAAAACATACACCAATTGTTACCTTTGATCTTCTAAAAAAGCTCTATTCGTGGATGTGGCTGTGGTGTCTGCCAAATATAATTTTGGGTTTGTACTAGATGTTTTTTCTTATAACATGTTTTATTGTACTTCTGAAAGAGATTCATAGTATTGTTTTCTTAAAACAAACATTAGTCTAAAATTAGAAAGTAGTATATTAGGTGTATAGGCATGCTTCATCTGGGCCACAAAGATTGGAAAGGGATTCTTCAGAAGTTTCAGTACAACTCTAAATAATTTGTATGATATATAAATTGGTAAAATGAAGTTCTTGTGATACTTTTCTAAATTTATATTTCTACATAGATATATTTCGATAAAGTTTTAGTTATATTTCTTTTTCTACAAAGATATCTATATAAATATCCATCAAATTATTTATAACAATACTATTAAAATGACATTTTTCACTACTTGCTAGGTCTCTTTAAGTGTATTAAGTTACAGCAAAACAATGTGATATGTAACTATCATCCTTTCCTTATAGAGAAATCCAGGGTTTAAGTGAGGCACAAAAACAAGGTAATAAAAATTTATGACTTTTTAAACTCTACAAATAATTAACTATTCTTATATATGGGCTGAAATATAATACTGTGTCTGCTGAAGATAAATTTAATGGCAGGCAAGCCATTTATAACAAAAGAGAGAGAGCAGGCCAGGCGTGGAGCTCACACATGAAATCCTAAACTCTGCGAAGCTAAGGTGGGAGAATCCCTTGAGCTCAGGAGTTTGAGACCAGCCTGAACAAGAGTGAAATCCTGTATCTATGAAAAATAGAAACATTAGTCTGGCGTCGTGGCAGACACCTGTAGACTCAGGTACTTGGGAGGCTGAGGCAGGAGAATCACTGAGCCCAGGAGTTTGCTGTGAGCGAGGCTGATGCCTGAGCAGTCTAACCTGGGCAACAGAGTGAGATACTATTTTAAAAGAAGGAGAGAGAGACAGACATCTGTACTAAAACTTTTAACTTAAAATATATGTATATTTACATTAGCTTATTTAATATTTTACTTTGCCATTTTAAATATATCATCTTTCATTTCTGTTTTCCTAAATCTGATTTAATATAAAAAGGAAATAAAATATTAGAGTAAAAAGATACTATACTTGCCTATTAGTTCTTCAAATGTATTTTCCAAATATATGAGTAAACATAAATATATAGAATCATATATTTATATATATCGTGCTCATAATATCATCTTGATTTAAACAGAAGAATAACAAGTATATGTCAAGTATAATGATCCTGACCCTATTTTAAATGAAAAATGTGGCTTCAGTCATTTAACCTATGCTAGAATTTAGTTTTCGCCTCTATATAATATGTGCAATAATTAGTTGAAAATTTTTAAACACAATTACCAAAATATATTTGCTTTGAAAATATTAAGTCTAATTTAAGTGTTGTTTTCGTTTTCATATTTATAAAAATTTCTCTCTAGTTTGCTGAAAAAAATTCTGCTACATGTTTTTAGAAAGCTAAATTTTATAAGATATGAAGTGTAAAAATATTTAAATTTAAAAAGTACAATATACATTCATTTATAATCATAAAATGTGAAAATGAATATTACTCCATATAGAAATTAACTTCCATAAGAATATGATCCTTATTCATACTTCCCTGACGAGTCCGAGTAATATATTAATGAAAAAGTAAACATGGTCTGGTGCTAGCTAATTATTTTAGCACATTGTTTATGATTTTTGGATGTGACCATGTGGAGGTCTCCTACCACCATGCCTTTAAAAGGATAGTCTCTGATAAATACCTTAGCTATTCATTTAGGACCCTTAAAATATTATACCCAATGATAGAAAACTAGAGGTAACAGCCATCAGAAGGCCTGAAACATAGTTTTAAACAGCTTAGTTCTTTGTCAGATGAAAGTATTGTGGTCTTGGACCCCAGCCTGCCAGAGACAAAAGTAATTTTCCACTCTAGGGAAGTAATAACACTCAGAAGCTCTAATCACCTTGATAATCTGTCATGTAAGATTTATAATCAACACAAAAATTATGAAATAAAAGCATAACAAAAATATTAAACTCAATATAAACAGACCCAGAAGAGATAGCAATATCAAACAGAGGTTTGGGTTTTGGGGGTTTGTTTTGTTTTGGTTGCCACTTGGTAGAACATTCCGTTATACATTTAATCAGAGTCTCAAATAGACAAAAGGTAGAAAATCGGAAAGTAATATATGTTTAAAAATTGATGACAGCCATCAAACCACAAAAATCAAAAATTGTAATATACAAATATATAGAGAAAACCATACCTAAACATATCATAGTGAAAGAAAAATAAAATAAAGCATAAAAGCTGAAGATAGAAAATAACATTAATATGCAGTAAAATAATATCTTGAAGGTACATATAGAATAAAGTACAAACCTAGAATTCTATACCCACTAAAATATGCTTCATAAAGGAAAGAAAAATGGATTAACAATTACATTTAAATATACTATTTAAAAGTTAAAGTGTGGCATATTGAATAAAAGACAAAATCTAACTACATACTTATAAGAGATATATACTTAATATACACAAAACTTTAAAAGTAAAAGTTTATAAATATACATCTATTATGCCAATCCTTATCAAGCAAAGTGAACTTAGTGCATACATACTAGTGCATATGAGTCTAAATTATGTTATATAGTATATATTATGTTCATACAAAATAAAGTTACTGATTAGAAACATTTTAGTAATAATGAAGTTTATTTACTAATCACAAAAATGTCAATTCACCATGAAGACATAAAAATTAAAAATATATAAACACTTGCTTCATTGTTAGTTATTCTTTCCTGTGTAACAAAACCACCCTAATAAAGGTATTGGCTTTAAACTACAGATTACTGTTTCTCATGATTCTGAAAGTTCATAAAACTCAGCTGAGTGGTTTGCATTCAGGGACTATAGGGGTTGCCATCAAATGTCAGCTGATGTTGGGGACATCTGAAAGCTCCAACAGACTGGATATCCAAAGTGGATCATTTGCAAGATTAGCAATTAGTCAGGTTACTGCCCAAGAATAGAGAAGAAGCTTTGCACTGGAAAATTTGCATAGGTCCTTGATGTGAGTCTTGAACTTCTTACAGGATTGTGGCTGGGTGAAAGTTCCTTGATTTTGAGATAGAAGCTGGAAAGTTTCTTATGATTAATCTTGGAATTTCCACAACATCACTTCCACCACATTGTATTAGTCAAGCAAGTCAACAAAGCAAGATCAGAATCCAGAATACAGTGGGTAGGAAAACCCCTACCCTCTTGACAGGATAAAAATTGTATGTGCATAGGAAGGAAAGAGATTGATTTTCATGGACACCCAATCGAACCTATAGAATTTAATAATATAGTTTCAAAATACATTTTCAAAAATTGGTCAAACTATGATGAAAATAGATGCATAATCACATTATAATTAATGATGAAAATAGAAATTTTTTTCTCTTTCGGAATAAAACATACTTGTCATTCCATTCAACATTTTACTTAAGAACTAATAAAGACAAGAACAAAAAAAATGAATTATACAAGAAATGAAAGAGATGAAATAAAATATTTATCATTTAAAAAAATGCATGCATGTAAAAAGTCTAAAATAGTTTAAAATATACTATTGCAATAAGTTCATGAGTGTAGCATATTCGTTTGATGTAAGAAAAATATGAAAATCTAAATTTTTAAATTATATTTTTTTACAATTGGAAATTAAATACAAAAGATCTGCCATTTACAATAGCATCAAAAACATTACATAATAATAAATCTTACAAAAGAAGAGAAAAATATATACACAGAAAAGATTTAAATCAATCTAAATAAACAAGGTGTGTTCAATGTTAAATAACTGAAAAATTCATTGCTAAGATACAAATCCTCCCCAAGTTATCTGTAAAGTTAATGAGATTCTAGTCTCATTAACTAGGGTTTTCTAATAGAAATCAACAGATTAATTTTATAATTTAGATGTAAATAAGTACTATTTATTTAGAAGTATTTTGCCAAAATAAACCAAAATAATTTTACAAATCAACTAAAATTGGAAACTTATATCACCAGTCATCACCTTATTATGTTATACATTAATTAAAACAACAAAAAAATATTATTTATAAAGATGCATAAACCAACATAACAGAAAACAGTGCTGAGGAATAGCTGAATATAGGTATGGAATCTTGATCTCATAACAAAAATAGTGCAGTGGAGGATGAAGAAAGTATATTTTTCTCAACAATTGGTTGGTATCTTCATGGAAAAAACTGAATTTCACTTATAAAGAAAAGCACACAAAGAAATCTATATAGACAGATTATATATCTAAAATTTACACCTTTTATAGAAAACAGAATATATTTATAAATTGAACTTTTGAAAATATTCCTAATCATGATACATCAAGCATGACTTAAAATACTTTAAAAGTAAACCACAATAAAAACTTCTGTACACAAAAGCCATCATTCGGACGATAAAAAGGGAAATGACAGAATGAAATAGGTATTTGTAATAAACTTTTCAACAAAATTGTATCACAATGTATTTATCAAAAATCTCATAAATTGATAAGAAAACTATAGATAGTAAATAAAGGAGCAAAAGAAGTAGATAAATGGGCAAAAGTATCAAGCAGGCATTTTATGAAACAGCATACTTAAATTGCCAATATATAATAAGAAAGATCTCAGTCTATGTCAGAAAACCATACACATGTACCTTTAAGCACACTGACACATATATATGAATAGCAAAACAAAAATCAAAACAGCAAAACTCAAACAAAGCCTGTAAATTTTGTTAAAGCTGTAGGACAAAGGGAACGCTCACATATTGCTGGTAACAGTATAATTGGGTATAACCACTTTAGAAAACCATAAGTACCTAAGTAATTCTGTTACCAAATGCTCAAGTCTTGTCCCCAAGGCTGTATTAGAAAAACAAGAACAAGTGGTTGAGGAAAAGGACAGAAAAGAATGTCAGACTCCCAGTTAAAGTACCATTGTCCTAGCCATAAGCACAAATACAGAGCTTTTAATGGGGACTGTTTTCAGTTTCAGGGTATTGTACAGTTCATGGTTCTGATCAGTTTTCTATCCTATGAAGACAATTTTATGACCTCTGCCCAATTTGACATCCCAGATGGACCTCTCTGAGCACCTCCCAACCTCCTAGGGACAATTCTTTTATCTCCTGTCATATAAAAAAAAGTACACCCACTTGCCCTTCCCAATCACTTGCCTGAGGTAGGATGCACTTTTTAATATGCAAAATGAGTGAGGGAAGTTTTTAAAAGACAGAAAACATTTTTTAAACCATTTTTTCAGGCTGTTCCTTTGTTATAATTCCATTTAAATAATGTTCAACAATATTGTTCAAATTGTTCAAATAATGTTCAACTTAAAAGTCAGGGCAGTGTTTATACTGTATTTTTTTTTTCTTTTTTGTTGTTTGGGATTCATTGAGGGTACACTGAGTTAGGTTACACTGATTGCAGTTGTTAGGTAACAGCCCCCTTATAATTGTGTCCTACCCACCAAGAGATGTGCCTTATACCATAAGTCTCATCCCACTCCCACCACCCCTCTACCTACTCCCTCCTTAAGTGTGGGTGTGATTGATAAGTTGACAAATCAGGAGCTTATGTGTGAAATAATAGAGGAATATCGTTTTAAGCAGCTAAGTATTATGGTATTTTGTTACACAATAATATGTATATAACTAAATCATCTCATATTATGACATTAGGCCGTGACTTTCAGAATGAAACTGCCATTAGGTCTCAGTATGACTAAATGTAAAAATCTCATTACAAGTCTGAAAAAACCACTATTATTATAAAACTTGCTATGTTTAATAAATGCCAGGGATTTTGTTCTCTTACATCATGATTCATGAATCCCATGTAAGAGAACAAAATCCCTGGCTTTTATTAAAAACATTAGCTATAAAAAATGCCAATTATCCCTTTGTTGAAAAGCAGAGTCCATAATTTTCACTGATTTTTTTCTAACTGTGCATTCTATCAGGACAGAGAAAAAGGCAACTTTCTCTTAATAGGACATTCCTTCACACATATGTGAAAAACAAATTTCTAGTTTATTTTAGAGATTCATATCTCTGTGTCTTCTGCAAACACATACAAAACTCAAGTTCAGCATTTCTGCTAATCAAGTAAAATTTTTCAGGAAGAATAAATTTTAGTGAGTTCCTGCTAAGAAATGTCAGACCAAAAGGATGTGTACTGCCCCAGGTTCGAAAGGTCAATGGGTTTGTTAAAGTGGTAGGGTGAACAATTTTCTGAACCAGTCTCCACCATCAAAAATGCCCTGCCTGATTCCCAGAACCCATATCTGCAGACGGCTCACAAGGCAATATTCATAAATCTTTAATGAAAGGGTCAAAGCTAGGGTATTGCAGTGCAAGCTATCATCAGTAGAAATAACATACAGGTCCAGTTGAAAAGTACGGTGGTTAACCCAGCACACATGGTAACAAAGCAGTTTCATTCACACTAGCATTTTCAAACATTTATTAAAAGCCATGATGATTATTGCACTTGAATTCTGTAGTTCTTAATGCATAACCTATAATTAGCTACAAAATTACTCACATCAAATTCTATTCTAAAAGTCCTTGGAGAAATTCAAAACATGATCACATTTTTAAGATTTTTTATCACAAAATACCTAAATTAATAACTAAAGGTCACATACAAAATAAAATTTCAAAGAAAATCTTGTTATACTAAATCTTGAATAGCATTTATAAAATCTTGTAGGCTTATTCCTACACAGATACAACAAATTTTATAGTTAAGGAATTGTTCGGAAAAGCATACTCAAAAGGATTTCCGTTTCTGATATTAAACAAATTTGATATTTTGAACAATATCCTGATTCAAAACACCAAAAGATCTGGATGAATAACAAACTCTTTTTTAAAATCACAACTGAACTCATAGTTAGAAAAAAAGGTTTTTTCCCTGGGCCCCAAAAGAGAGAGGTTACTGGAAGACACGAGTGAAAAAAATGCAGCTGAACCACAACTGTCTTGGGAGCATTTCCTGATCTCAGGAACAAAGGGCTCACAGTTTAATTACTTTTCCAAGAATTGGAGACAATACCTTCAGTTTACCAAAATGTGAGGTTAAAAATCGAGACCCATACAAAATAAAGATGTTAGCTACAAAAGCACTATAAAATGTATGCCCCCTTATAAACGAATATCACTAGAACTCTTCTGTTTATACTGCCTCTGGTTGGGGGAAATACGAATCATACAGATCATGAAAACTTGAAAGTTTGGTGCTGACTTCATGTGGCTTTAGAGGTTAAGTATGAGTCCTTGATGGGAAAGTCCAAAGAAAGAAAATATCTAAAATTGCATTGACATTTTGGCATCTCTATTTATCTGAAAATGATACTCATATCTAGAGAGTGGGCTTCACAGGATTTCTACAAATAACATCCTGCTAATAAGCCTCACAGGTTTAAACATCAAACACACATGGAAACCAACCATGAGTAAGAAAGTTGAAAAAACACACAGTGGGCGGTTCCTGTGGCTCAGTGAGTAGGGTGTGGGCTGACGGTGGTGCGTTCAAAACCGGCCCTGGCCGAACTGCAACAAAAAATAGCTGGGTGTTGTGGCGGGCACCTGCAGTCCCAGCTACTCAGGAGGCTGAGGCAAGAAAATCACCTAAGCCCAAAAGCTGGAGGTTGCTGTGAGCTGTAAAGCCATGGCACTCTACCCAGGGCAACAAAGTGAGACTCTATCTCAAAAAAAAAGAAAAAAAAAGATAAAATGCACAGCAAAATTATTCTGCTCAAATAATTAAGGTATTAAGTTTTCAAATACAAATAGGTATATATAAACGTCTAAAAGAAATGAAAAATACATTCATACCCCACATCTGGCAACAAGGTACTATCAAAAAGAAGTAAGTATATTTCATATAGAACTCAATGTACTGTGTAGACTTGAAAAATGTAATTTTATTATTGATAAGAATCCAGTGCTAACTGGAACAGTCAAGTAGGTCAGCATGAAGAAATAATTAATGGTACTGGATGCTGATGAAGATAACTCAAATTTGCAGCAAACTTTTTAAACAAACCAAACATAAGAAGAAATAAAAATAATGGGCGATAAATTGAGAGGGTCCCAAATTTGCACATTGGATTTCAGCAATAAAATGAAAGGGAAAATGAGGAATAGGCTATAAAAAAAAAAAACCTGATAAATACCTAGAATTGATAAAAACCAAACACAACCCCCAAAATACAATCTTCTTACTTAAAAAGCACAATGCATCTCAAATGAAATACATTTTTTATAAAAATTCTTACTAGAGAAGATTGTATTTTTACGAAGTTGATTGCAACAATACGCTCTCCAAATGCTTTCTTACAATGTGACCATACCACTTAATTGAGAAGAAAAATCGAATTCTCTTCCCTTTGAGTCTGAGAATGCCTTAAGAGTTCTTTGTAACCAATAAAATGTGAAAATGACTTGACTTCTGCAGCTTACTCATAAAAAGCCTTTGCTGCTTCTTTTCTTTAAATGTTTGCTTTTGGAAGTTCCATCCGTAAATCTCTCTACCTCTTAGAATTCAGCCACATGTTGAGCTACGCCTGAGCCACATGGAGAAGCCAATGGGGGTGGGTGCTGCACTCAACTGATGCAGTTGAACTCAGCCTTCCCGGACATCATAGCCAAGATGCCAGACATTTATGTGAAGACGCTCCCTAATGACTGTAGCTCGCAGGTGTTAAAGTCTCCCCTGCCCAGGTCCAAGATACTGCATGCTCTGTGCTCTCTGAATTCTTGACCTACATACTCCCTGTAAGCATAATAAAATGATTGTCTTATGACTCTAATTGTAGGATGCTAGCTGGAACATTTAGCTAGACATATGGTAGTTTCACTAAGAAGAAAAGGAAATTAGAAGATATGAAAACTTAGTCTGATAAATTGCTATTCAAATATTTATTAAATGACTTACCTCAAGAATATGCAGAAAAAAATATGAAAAAGGCACATGCCTGATAGAAAACAAAATGGACAAAAGCCTTGAAAAGACCCATGATAAAAGAAAATATTTATGTGACCAATAAGCACTACATACTTATCTGTATTAGTCATCAGAGAATGCAAATGAAACTATATACAGTACAACTCACCACAACACAATGGCTAAAATGAAAAAGGTGAAAAATGACAAGTGTTGGTGATGTAAGTAACTGGAAGCTATATAAACTGCTGGTGAGATTGCAAACTGGTACAACTCTTTCAGGAAATGATTACAGTACCTGCTAATGCAAGATATGCCTAAAGTATAACACAGCAAATTCGACTCCTAGGTATAATCCCAACAGAATCATGTATTCATGGAGTGCACTCATGAAACACATAAAAATAAACAAAATACGTACTAGAATATTTATCCCTACTACAGTAAATTTACGTGTTATCAAAAGCAGAAAAAATATTTCTTCATTCAGTCATACAATGTAATTCTATACATAATATAGAAGTGAGAATGAACAAACCAGCATGAGTTAATGTTCATAAGTCTCACAAATACAACGTTAAGCAAAAGAAGTCAAACACAAAGGAGTATATATTGTATAATTATATTAGTGTAAATCCAAAAAATAGGCAAAAGTACAATATCTAATAGTTTATTAAAACACTGAATGTGTACCCCTTGATTGCACTAATGTACACAGCTATAACTTAACAATAAAAATAAATAAATTAAAAAAACAATAAAAAAATAAAACACTGAATGATATTACCATTTGTAAGAAAGTAGTTAAGACTTAACTACTCTTGGGCAGCACCTGTGGCTCAAAGGAGTAGGCGCTAGCCCCATATACTGGAGGTGGTGGGTTCAAACTCAGCCCCAGCCAAAAACTCCAAAAAAAAAAAAAAAGACTTAATTACTCTTAAGACTCTCTAAGAGAGTCTAAGAACAGTGGTTCTATGGGTGCTGGTATTACCCTGTTTCTTTATGAGTAGGGGTTGGTTATGATGGACTTCAGAAAATGATTCAAAAATGAAGGCCTCAGAAGCAGACGTTTCTCTCTAAACTTTTTCCTGCCTTCCTATCTCTGGTTCCTCATCTTTTGAGAAGTTGGCAATAGAAACTAGACTACCTCTTCCTCGAGGCAGATCATAGAAATCAGAACCCTACAAAAGCCTTCCATGAAACCTAAAAATATGATTCTAACTTTTACTTCACCCTTCTGTATAAATAGTGGCCATAAAAAAATTATCTGACCTACCTTGTATAATTGTAGGCCATGAGACCCCCACGGTAGAGAGGTTGCTGCATAGACATGCTAAGAAGGATCTGAACAGACGTGCCTTTCTGAGTTTCCACGCTTAGTCTATTAGCATCAGAGTGTACCATTTTTGTGCAGTCATATTTCTACACAGCTGTCCATGCTTTATTAAAACTAACCAAAAAATAGTTTCCCCTCCATCTTTGGGTCTTCATTCTGAAGGCTTTGCATGATATGAAAAATTTGATAAAATGCATTTGTTTACCTTTTCTCCCATTAATCTGTCTTTGTCAGTTGATTTTAGCACTTTCAGAAGGTGAAAGAGAAGTTTTCTGTTGGTGCTTACAATTACATCAGTTCATTTTGTGGAAATTCATAGAAATGCACATTTGTAGTGTGTGTACCTTTCTGAATACTTAATATACTTTTATAAAAGGCTTTTAAAAAAAAATAAACAGAGAGATAAAGAGACAAAGGTTTCAAAAGAGAGATAAAGAACAAAGCCATGATACAGTCAACTATCTTTGAAGAGCTGGAAGAAAACAAATGTCCATCAAGAATTTTATACCCAACTAAATTATTTAATAATAAGAGTGCAAGAACATACTTTACAAAGAGCCAGAATGCAGAGCATTTATCCATAATAAGATTTCTGAAAGAAAGTTTCTCAGCTCTCTCCAGAAACCTTGAAACATACAAATGAATAGATCCCAGAATTTCTAAATCAGAATATCTGAGCAGTACCAAGACATGTATGTTTCTAAAGATAATTTTTCAGCATCTCGAAATGCACTCAGATGATATTTACCAGGCAGGGATGATATTGTGATGGTTTTCCCATGGCAAGGCTTGAGAAAAGCATTGCACTCCAGATGTGTTGACCCTGCAATTTCTCAAATGAGGAAAACTTGGCTATGTAATTCGTGGTAATAGAGGATTGTATTCATTCTCTTCCTCTACTAAAAAAAAAAAAAAAAAAAAAAATGAAGTCAGGGTTAAGAAGGGTTAAGAATGAGAAAGTTGGGTGGTGCCTGTGGCTCAAGGGGTAGGGCGCTGGTCCCACATGCTGGAGGTGGTGGGTTCAAACCCAGCCCCTGCCAAAAAAAAAAAAGAGAGAGAGAGAAAGTCCCAGATTAAGTGCTCAGATACAAGAAATAGTGATGTTTATATTAAGGTTGTGAGCTAATAATAATATTCATACTCCCAAATGTTTCTATCTTTATCTCAATTAGATGGCAAGTTTCATAAAGCATAAGTCTGTTTTTGATTTTTTTTCTTTTAATATTCTGGTCAGAAGTGTAGTTGTTATTTTGCCTTTAAAAGCTCTTGCTTTTAAGAGCTTATTAGTGCTTGTTAAATGGTATATTTAATATGACCATTATTTCTGGCCAAGACTTTTTATTATTTTACCTGAAAATATCTCTAGAAATTCTTCTAACATGTATATAACTTTAAAAATCAATGTAAAAGGGAAATCATGTACTTGGTCAAAGTTTTCACACCAAAGACATAGACTAGACCAATCACAATTTTAATTACAGCAAATGATAAGAATCAAATCACATCTTGCAGTTGATAGTGTTTTTATTTTTTCTTGCAGTCAGCTGCATTATGAGGCATCCACCTCACAATGTAGTGATGGAAACTTTTCCGCAGGAACCAATAGCATGTGTAAATACTGGCTTTGCCATGTAGCCTGGATTAGTCCTATATTCATAATTTGCCTGAATTTGCTAATTTATAAATATGGAAAGTACCAATAGTATAAAAGTTACATGAATTAATTTATTTAAAAGAAAGTACCTGGACTTTATTAAGCAATTAATTAAAATTAGCTATTAATGTCACACAAAATTCTTTGATAGTAAATCATCTATATCATTCCAAAATTCCTGTTTAAATTTATTTATACTTTTCTTCATTTTAAATTTTTGAATATTTAATTTAAGGCTTATAGGTTAATTTAAGTTTGTGTTTCAACAGACACATTCTATTATTTGAAGATATAAATTAAATTATTCTGCTTAAGAATGTAAAAACTGTTACTATAAAAAAACAAAAAATTAACAGCTATAAATGTACTCAGGATGTCTAATTTTGCAATTAATTTCAGATTATTTCCTTTTAGAAAAAGCGTAGACTTAAATCCTCCCACTTTTGAAGTCCTTTTGTACTTCGGATAATGAAAACTGCATGTATAAAGTAAGGTTTGAAAAATATTCCATAATTTCCTTTTAAATCTAGAATTCTGAACTTCCTTCAAACTAGGCAAAAAAGCTGACCTTCAGAAATAATGTTGAAAAAAGTTACTTTGGATGAAAGATAATGCCCCCAAAGCACCCAGTTTTGACCATTAAACAGTTTTGATCATTTCTCCACTCATATTTGATGATGAAGGTGAAAAACACTAATTAGGCTTTTCACATTACTTGCTTAATCTTCTTCTTGTCTAGATCTCAGGGAATGTGTTTGATCTGGAGAAGTGATTTAGAATAAATTTAAATGAGTACCAGATAGAATTTTTAAAAGTTAATGAATTTCACGTCTGATGAATTAGAAATTTCACATAATTTTATACAATATCAATTTAGGAATCCCAATGAAATATGTCTAGATAATGTGCTTTTTCTTAAGTATATTAGAAATTTCAATATTATTTCTAGATAAAGTTTATCAATTCAAAAATTTATTGATTCCTACAATTTAAACTATCAAATAATTTAAAACATTTTAAATGGCAAATTCTTTAAAAACATTTTTTGGAGTATTTTCAGTTCTATACTGTAAAACTAAAATTATTAAAATATATACAACATTGCACAATTTAAGAAAAAAATGGAACCTCAATTTGTTTAAGCCTTATTTTAATATTTGTTATAATAAAAATTATAATTTTCACAGGTGGGATACAAAATCTTTCAAATAGCGAAATCTGAGATGAAGAATTACATACTGCTATGATAAGTTATGACATAGTAGAAGCCTTTTCAAATAGTATTCTAAATCTAAACATCTTATTCTATACGGAGCCACAACAATACACACAAATTCCATGCTGACAACTAGATAAGGATAGAACAAAGATGGGATAGGAAAGAACGCTAAGAGGAATAAAATATCAGGAAAAATTTGTCTGGAGTTACGGTGAAAGCAAGGACTGCCTCTTCATATGTTAAAAGAAAAATTTTAGACAAAATAAATGTTACAAAGTTTGAGCAAAGAATACTTTGCAAATTGGGCAGCCCCAGAACCAGAATAGGCTCAGTATGCCTTCAGTGCTTCTGCATGGTCAAAAAGTGATGTAGTTAACAGAAGTAAAATACAGAAACAGCAGAATTGGTTACAGCTCAGCCTTTGCCTTATTTGAACACAGTTTGAACAGACAGCTACCTGTGATTGGCTGAAACTCACCTCAGGTTGGCCAAGATACAGCTACTGCTTACAAGAGTAGATTAGCAGATTCAGAATGACTCCATCATCATCATGACCACTACCTGGCTTTACCTCTAAACATGTGCTCTCAACCAGCACAAATCCATTGTATTAAGCTGACTGCAGAGGTATCACCGGGTAGAAAAGTGATAGAGTTATCCCCCATTCAGGGCTGGACAGGGACACCCATTTTCTAGGTCTGTGGGAGCTCAGAAATCAGTGTCATCATATACCCCCATCTCTAGACAAAAACAGTATTTTCAGGGCACATTCAAGTAAGGTCACAAAAAAATGCAGCCTGACTACTAGCTCATCTGGGCAGTTCTTCCTGGAATAGGGATCACAGACCCTAATGCCATGCCTGGGGAAATGACTACAAGGACTGCATTCTTTTGCAAATTTTAGGATTATTGTCTGCTTGCAGTGCCTTGGCCAACTGTGACATGTTCTGGATATATATTCCAAAATAACCCCTACTCACAGAACAGGAAAAGTAACATATAAAACCCTAGACAGAAGGCTTTAATTGGCTTCCCACTCAGGTTCCCCCCATATTACTGGAGGTTCTGTTCCCCCTCTTGCTCTTATCTAGTTTTTTATCTATCAGTAATCTCTGTCCTTTTACTTACTCACATGGTTCATACTTTCATTCTTTGAACTCTGAGATCAAGGACCCAAAACAGAGAGAAATTCCAGCTACAAAAGGGTAAATCCTCTTAAATCTAGACCTCCTGATACTGGAATTTCACTCTTCAGTAGGTCCTTGGTCTCAGGGATTCGAAGAATGAACTCACGGACCACAGATCAGTGGTAATGTAGGACTTTTATTAGAAGTTAGAAAGGAATGCAGAAGAAGTGAAAAGCACCGGAGATTCTGGCGGGGGGAAAGAACTGAAAAACTCCCTCAGGAGTCTCCACATGGGCTTTTTTGTCTAGGAGTCTTAAGTCTAGAGGATTACACATGGCTGGCAGTTGGTCCTTTACAGTCTTTGTCCCTGAGAAGGGATTAGGGTGTGTTCCTACTCAAGGTGGAGCCACCCAAAAGCCCATCACAGGCTGCTTTGTTCATGATCTTATCAGAGACCAGAGGGTGTATCCCGAAAAGGCAATCTGCTTGTACCCGGAAATGGGGATCTAGCCCTGAGTGGTGGAATCCTGTATCACTCCCTTTTCTTTTTTATTGAGGTCTAGATTTTACTTTTTTAAATTTTTTTTTATTAAATCATAACTTTGTACATGGATGCATTTATGGGGTTCAGGGTACTGCTTTGATATACAATATGAAATGCTTACATTGAAGTAAGTGACACATCCATCACTATTATACTCATTTCTTAATAGTTTTGAAATGTACCATTGCATCATGCACATTAGGTGAGGTACCCCCCAAATACTCTCCCTCCTCCCATATTCTCCCTCCCCTCCCCTCTCTCTCCTCTTCTCTTCTACTTTCTGGACTATAGTTATGTTTTGCCATTCATATGAATGTGTAGGTGGTTATATATCAATTTCATAGTAGTATTGAGTACATTGGATACTTTTTTTTCCATTCTTGAGATTCTTTACTAAGAAGAACATTTTCTAGCTCCATCCAGGTAAACATAAAAGATGTGAAGTCTCCATCTTTTTAATGGCTGTATAGTATTCCATGGTGTACATAAACCACAATTTGTTAATCCATTCATGGGTCGATGGGCACTTGGGCTGTTTCCATGCATTGACTATTATGAATTGGGCTGCAATAAACATTCTGGTGCAAATGTCTTTGTTGTACAATAATTCTTGATCATCTCGGTATATACCTAGTAGAGGAATTGCAGGATCGAATGGTAGGTCTACTTTTAGTTCCTTAAGTGTTCTCCAAACTTCTTTCCAAAAAGGACATATTAGCTTGCATTCTCACCAGCAGTGTAGAAGCGTTCCCCTCTCTCTACATCCATGCCAACATCTGTAGTTTTGAGATCTTGTGGTGTGGGCTAATCTTACTGGAGTTAGATCATATTTGAAAGTGGTTTTGATTTGCATTTCTCTGAAGATTAAGGATTATGAGCATTTTTTCATGTGTTTGTAGGTCATATGCCTGTCTTCATCAGAGAAGTTTCTGTTCAAGTCTCTTGCCCACATAGAAATGGGGTTATTTATTCTTTTCTTATTGATTAGTTTGAGTTCTCTGTAGATTCTAGTTAGCAGACCTTCGTTGGAAGCATAACCTGCAAAAATCTTCTCCCCTTATGAAGGCTGTCTGTTTGCTTTACTTACTGTGCTCTTGGGTGTGCAAAAACTTTTTAGTTGATCAGATCCCAGTAATGTATTTTTGGTGTTGCTTCAATTGCCCGGAGGGGTCCTCCTGATAAAATATTCTCCCAGGTCAATTTCTTCAAGTGTTTTCCCTGCACTCTCTTCTAGTATTTTTATCGTTTCATGCCTTAAGTTTAAATCTTTTATCTTTTATGAGAATCAATGTTTGTTAACGGTGAAAAGTGGGGGTCCAGTTTCAGTCTTCTACAGATTGCCAGCCAGTTCACCCAGTACCATTTGTAAAATAGGGAGTCTTTCCCCCACTGAATATTTTTGATAGGCTTTTCGAAGATCAAGTGGTGATAAGTAGCTGGGTTCATTGGTTCTCTATCCTGTTGCATAAATCTACTCTCTGTTTTTGTGCCAGTACCATGCTGTTTTGATCACTATAGATTTATAGTATAACCTGAAGTCTGGTAACATGATACCTCCTGATTTTTTCTTATTTCTGAGTAATGTATTTGCTATTTGAAGTTTTTTCTGATTCCATATAAAACAAAGTACTATTTTTTTAAGTTCTTTAAAGTATGACAATGGTGCTTTAATAGGGATTACATTAAATCTGTAGATTGCTTTGGGTAGTATAGACGTTTTAACAATGTTGATTCTTCCCAGCCATGAGCATGGTATGCTTTTCCATTTGCTAACATCTTGACCTATTTCTTTTCTTAGAGTTTCATAGTTCTCCTTATAGAGATCTTTCACATCCTTTGTTAGGTAAATTCCCAGGTATTTCATCTTCTTTGGTACTATTATAAAAGGAATAGAGTCCTTGATTTTTCAGCTTGACTATTGTTGGCATATATAAAAGCTCCTGACTTGTAAGTATTGATTTTGTATCCTGAGACACTGCTGCATTTCTTGATCACTTCTAAGAGTTTTGAAGTTGAGTCTCTGGGATTTTCCACGGATAGGATCATATCATCAGCAAAGAGTGATAATTTGATCTCTTCTGACCCTATTTGGATACCCTTGATCATTGTCTCTTGCCTGATTAAGATGGCTAAGACTTCCATTACTATGTTGAATAGCAGTGGAGACAGTGGGCATCCTTGCCTCATTCCTGATATGAGTGGAAATGTTCTCAATTTTACACCATTCAATATGATATTGGCTGTGGTTTTGCCGTAGATGGCCTCTATTAGTTTAAGAAATGTCACTTCTTTGCCTATTTCGTAAGAATTCTCATCATGAAAGGATGCTGGATATTATCAAAGGCTTTTTCTGCATCAATTGAGAGAATCGTATGGTCTTTGTTTTTTATTTTATTGATGTGATGTATTATATTATAAGGGTGATATTTGCTTCATAGAATGTATTGGGAAGTATTCCTTCTTTTTCTATACTTTGGAAAACATTGCATAATATAGGTACTAGTTGAAAGGTTTGATAGAATTTGGATGTGAAGCCATCTGCTCCTGGACTTTCCTTTTTAGGGAGATTTCATATTGTTGATGCTATTTCAGTGTTTGGTATAGGTCTATTCAAGATTTCTAATTCTTTCTGGTTGACTCTAGGAAGGTGGCATGCTTCCAGGTATTGGTCCATTTCCTTCATATTTTTGTATTTCTGGGAATAGAGATTTTTGTACTAATCATTGAGGATTTTTTGGAATTTCTGAAGTGTCTGTTGTTATTTCTCCTTTATCATTTATGATAGACAATATTAGAAATTTTACCTTTCTATTTCTGGTTAGGTTGGCCAAAGGTTTATCAATTTTGTTAATCTTTTCAAAAAACCAACTTTTTGTTTCATTGATCTTCGGAATGATTCTTTTGTTTTCAATTTCATTTAATTCCGCCCTAATATTGGTTATTTATTTTCTTCTGCTGGGTTTAGGGTTGTAATGTTCTTTCTTTTCTAGTTGCATGAGATGGTGTATTAAGTTGTTGCCTTTATCTCTTTCTGTTTTCTTGATGAAGGCTTCCAATGCTATGAATTTCCCTCTTAGAAAATGCCTTTGCAGTATCCCACAGGTTTTGATAATTTGTATCTTCATTATCATTTTGTTCCAAAAAATTGGTGATTTCCTTCTTAATCTCTTCTTTATTTCAGACTAAGATTATTTAGCCTCCATCACTTTGTTTGAGCATGAAGATTCCTGTTGCTGTTGAGTTTGACTTTTATTCCATTGTGGTCTGAGAAGGTACAGGAATATATCTATACTTATAAATTTGCTGAGGTTAGACTTGTGTCCTAGGATATGTTCTATTTTGGAGGATGACCGGTGGGCTGATGAGAAGAATGTATATTCAGTTTTATTAGGGTGAAATGTTCTATAGTGGTCTGTACAGTCCATTTGTTCTAGGCTCAGGTTTAAGTGTAATATTTATTCGTTTAGTTTCTTCTTGGAGGATCTATCCAAAACTGTCAAAGGGGTGTTAAAATCTCCAACTATTATAGTGCAGGAAGATATCAAGTTGTTCATATCCATTAGGGTCTGCTTTATGAATTGAAGAGCTTTATGGTACGGTGCATAAATGTTAATTATCAAAATCTCTTCATGTTGGGTATTTCTCTTGACAAATATGTAGTGACCTTCCTTATATTTCTTTATCTTTGTTGGTTTAAAGTCAATTGTATCTGCTACTAAAATTGCAACCCTGCTTTTTTCTGGTTTCCATTTGCCTGTATTATACAAGTCCATCTCTTCACCCTGAGCCTATTTTTATCCTTTATGGTAAAGTGAGATTCTTGAATACAGCAGATATCCAGTCTTAGTTTATGTATCCAGTCAGCCAGCCTATGCCTCTTAAGAGGACAATTTAAACCTTTCACATTAATTGAGAGAATTGGTTGCCCTGGTTGCATTTTGGGTGTCATGATTTTCAGATGTCCAGTAGATATTTTTAATCCTTTCACCACTGTGGAAGTTGGGTTTTATTAAAAAATTTCTGGGTGAGTTTACTTTGGAGGTAGAGCATTGTGCTGGTCATTGTGGAGGATGGATCTGAGAATATCCTGGAGAGCTGGTTTAGTTATGTCAAATTTCTTCAACATGTCTATGTCATTAAAGTATTTGATTTCTCCATCCCAAATGAAACTCAGTTTAGCTGGATAGAGGATCTTTGGCTGGAAGTTGTTTTGTTTTAGGAGACTGAAGGTCGATCACCATATTCTTCTGGCTTGAAACATTATGGCTGAGAGATCTGCAGTCATTCTGATATTTTTCCCTTTTTTAGGTGATGCTTTTCTTATATCTGGTTGCTTACAGATGAGGTCTAGATTTTACTTGGGATATTTTTCAAACGATCTCAGAAGGAAACTTTAAAAGTAAAGACTTCCTTCTATGTTTCAGGACAGAAGATATTTCTCCCTCATATAAGAAACTTATTTTTACCGGCTATAAAATTCTAAATTGTCATTATTTTGTTGAAAAGACTGAGAATGGAGTCCTATTCCCTTCTGGCTTGTAGGGTCTTGGTTGAGAAGTACACAGTTAGCTTTATAGCTTTTCCTTTGTACGTACCTGAAGCTTTAGCCTTATGGTCCGAGGAGTTCCTTTTTTGTATTAACTTTGGCTAGTCTAATGATTATATGTCATGGTGATTGCTTTTTGGCAATAAATTTCCCAGGTATCCATTATGATTTTAGTACCTGGATGTCCAGATTTCTAGCAAGACTTGGGAAAAATTCCAAAAGTATTTCTTCAAATAAGTTTTTCAGCCCTCTTTGTTTTATTCTTCACCCTTAAGGTGCCTATGATTCTTATTTTAGGCCTCCTCCTTATACAACTCCAAATTTCTTGTAGGCTTTATAGGCTTTATTCACTCCTCTTATTTCTCTTTTCTTTTTCTTTGAATGACTTGGTTAATGTTAAGGAGTTATCTTTTTGTCTGAGATTCTTTCTTCTGCTTGACCAAGCCTGTTCTTCAGGATTTACCTTGTGTTTGTATTTCCTTGAATGAATTTTTCACTTCCAGAAACTCTACTTGATTTTTTAATACATTGATTTCTTTAGTGAATTCTTAATTCATTTCCACTTCTTTTTGTTTTTTCTTTGTGTTAGTTTTCTATTTTCTCTTATATTTTGTTGAGCTTCCTTACAATTCATTCAAAATTATTTTTAGTCATTTCAATATTCTTATTTTAATTGGTTTCCATTAGTACATTGTTTTATTTTGAGAGTGTCCTTTATTCTGACTTTTCATGAATTTGGTGATCTTTTCCTGATTCCTCCTCATCTGGAGAAGCTTTTGCTTCTTATTTTTGGATTTTCTTTTATTTAGATATAATGGCATGCCCAATTTAATCTTATAGCCTTGTTTGTTTGTTTGTTTGTTTTTTGCAGTTTTTGGCCGGGGCTGGGTTTGACTCCACCTCAGGTATATGGGGCTGGCACCCTACTCCTTTGAGCCACAGGCACTGCCCTATACCCTTGTTTTCTTGTTTTTTTTTTTGTTGTTGTTGTTTGTTTGTTTTTTGTAGAGACAGAGTTTCACTTTACCACCCTCGGTAGAGTGCCATGGCGTCACACGGCTCACAGCAACCTCCAGCTCCTGGGCTTAAGCGATTCTCTTGCCTCAGCCTCCCGAGTAGCTGGGACTACAGGCACCTGCCACAACACCTGGCTATTTACTCTTGTTTTCTTAACAAATTGATAATCAAAGTGTAGTTGAATCCACCTATGTCTCATAAGTTTATAATCTTAATAACCACTCCTTTGGGGCCAAACCAATGAATAACATCCATGTTATTTATGATTTATGATTTTGCCTTCAATGTCTGCTTTTCACAAAAGTAACTCTGTCTCTACAAATCCTTTTTTAGAAGTTATTGAAGAATTCAGATCTTAGGCATCAGCCTCCCATATTCTTCTTTGGCATCATGAAATATTTTTATCTCCCACTGCAAATCTTAGTATCATTATGTGATTTTAGTGTGTTAGATTAGCAGATCCCCATTCAGTTTGGTAATATAAATTAAATTTTGTTCTTTTACAAATATAAGTGCCTAGTCAGGTCTATATACTGAGCAATGTGATAAATAACCTGGTAAACAAAAGAAGCCATACCATGTTGGATTCTTACTATGCATTTGGTTACCATTATTAGGATTATTAGGGTTTTTGTTGTTGTAGTTCTTGTTAACTTTAGTATAACTACCAAAACGAAGCACAATCAATTTAAAAGTCAAAAATGTGACACAAATAAGAAAAATTATTAAGAAAATGATTTGAAATCCAGATTTGTAAAGTGTTTTTATTCCTTAAGATAACCAAATATATATCATCTACTTCTGGTCTGTTCTGATAACAAGGTACTGAAGATCTCTGGTGATGAAGATGTCTTCTCAGGTGGGCCTGCTTGATATAATCTCTTCCAATGTAGTTGTTAGTTAAAAAGAGTCTTTAATTAACTTACTGTTTTTAATGAGAAGTTTATAGGGCCTTTGCAAGTAGAAGAATAACCACCTTTAAGTGAAGCTGATTTGTAGGTTCTTCTATCCACGTGTATGTGCCTTCCTATTATTATTATTTTAAAAAAGAAATGTGATGTTTCTAAATGAGGTCCAATTTAAGTTAAGCAAACAAATAAGACTTAGGCCAAGGAAGGTTAAAAGTTTCTGTTAGCTTTGGCAATTGATTTTTTATTATTCCATTTGTACATTTCACTGGTTCCTAAGATTAAGGGTGGTAAGCACAATGGAAATGCTGATTCATCCAATTTCAATCAGCTTTGACCACAAAAGATAAGATTTCTATAAGCCTTTAATAGCCTGTGCAATTTTTCCCATTCTTTTTCTTTCCCCAACTTTCTAAATCCATTCAATGTTATGTATCATTCTATTTTTATGCCTTAAATCTGAAATAACCTTTAAAAACCTCTAGACAAAATATCTTTTCCTTTAACATAACCATATTTTACAGTCTTTTTATAATCTTCCAAAACACATCTCCTTTTCTTTATGGATTCTTTACACAAAATTGTTTCCATTTTACCTAGTATCAATACTTTTAATTATATATATTGAGTACAATTTTAACACTTAGTAACCTAAATTTCTAGTAAAAAACCTAAAAAGTAATCTTGAACTGTTTTTATCAGTATTTATAGATGAAAATCATTTCATAATTTTTAAATAGAAGTTTTTATAATTTATTTATTAATAACTCTAAGTATATTTGTATTTTTATGCAATGTAAAATAAGATGCCAAAGTATATAAACTTAAATTTATGTTTAATAATTAATGTTTTAGTACAATTTAAGTGGAAATGAATCATGTATTTTATAAATACCTTACTTTATAATAACACAACTTCAATATTAAATTACTGTAACAGAAAGAAAAAGGAATAAAAATGTTTTCTCTTTCTTTAAATTACCCTCACTCATTGTGAGAACTAAAGTCTCTACCTCAGACAAGTTGTCAGGAGAGTCAGGTAGAAATGTTCTTTACTCTCTTACCACCAGGGATGGCTCAAGTGTATTGTCTGGGCTGAGGTCTGGGAGGTCCCAGAAGTCATGAGATGGTCTTCACTGAAGACAGGATCAATCAGAGCCATCAACTGAATAATACCCCAAAGCAGAACATCCTTCTTTTAAAAGTTTTGTATTTCTGTTTATGGGGAAGACATTGATACTTTAAGATGGGAGTCTGCAACTTCTTCATTTGCCAGAAAATTTATAAACGTATCTTTCCTTCTTCTCAAACTGCTTATTTCCATTACTGATGTGGCCTCAGGGATGAGTGCTAAAATTTTAGTAACATTACTGAAAAAGATTTTTGAAATTATGAACATTTAATTTATAAACTTTTGTACCATTTACATTCATTTAATATACTTGATGTTAATAATTATGCTTAAATTTTTTATTAGCAAAACTAGCCATCATCTCTAGGTATTTCATTATTTATTTATTTATTTATTTGTGGTTTTTGGCCGGGGCTGGGTATGAACCTGCCACCTCCGGCATATGGGACTGGCGCCCTACTCCTTGAGCCACAGGCGCCACCCAGGTATTTCATTATTAATCATTTTTACAGCCTCTGAATGTTAAGTAGTTGCAACCTATGTAAGAATCCTGGAATAAATAAATGTGTGTTTTGCTGATAAGAAGCCACAGCAATTTTTGTAACTAATAATAGTAAGCTTTTTTACCCACAAGGACTCACTTAGACTCAAAGTAAAGGGATATAAAATAATATATCATGCAAATAAAAACCAAAAAAAAGCTGGTGTAGCCATTCTCATATTAGATAACATAGATATCAAATCAACAAAAGTAACAAGAGGCAAAAATGATCATTATAAAATGATGAAGGAAAAAATTAAACAAGAGGACATGAGACAGAATATTTATGCACCTAACACAGGTGCACCCAGATTTATAAAGCAAACCCTACTTGACAAACAAAACTCTAGAATATATGGGTTTGACAGACATTTGTAGAACATTCTACCCCTCAAACCACTGAATATAGGTTGTTTTCATCAGCTCATGGAACATCATCGAAGATTTATCACATCCTAGGCCAAAAAATACTTCTCAAAAAATTTAAAAAAAATAGAAATTATGCTAAAACTAGAAATCAATCCCAACAGAAATGCTCATGTCTACACAAAGTCATGGAAACTAAACAACCTACTGCTGAATGATAGTTTGGTTAAGAAAAAAAAATTGAGACAGAAATCAAAAGATACTTCAAACTAAATTATAATGATTCCTCAGAAAAGGAGTCACGATAGGAAAGTTTATTGCCATAAATGCCTACATCCAAAAGTCAGAAAGATCACAAGTCAATGATCTAACGAATCATATCAAGGAATTAGAAAAGGATGAGCAAATCAATCCCAAATCTAGCAGAAGAAAAGAAATAATGACAATCAGAGCAGTTATACAGATTAATGAAATAAAAAGTTGGTTCTTTGTAAAGAATAAAAAAATCACCAATTACCACACATACTGTACATCCTACAAGGGTACAAGTGAAACTTACTAAATGTAGAATATAAATGTCTTAACAAAATAACTAAGAAAATGCCAGGAAGGCTATGTTAGCCAGTGTTATGAAAATATTTCAAATGGTCTATAAAACCAGTGTATGGTGCCCCATGATTGCATTAATGTACACAGCTATGATTTCATAATAAAAAAATAAAGAAAGAAAGAATAAAAAAATCAATCAATAGGCCGCTCACTAGATTAA
The DNA here is from genome assembly GCF_027406575.1 of Nycticebus coucang. Lineage (NCBI taxonomy): Eukaryota > Metazoa > Chordata > Mammalia > Primates > Lorisidae > Nycticebus > Nycticebus coucang. The sequence goes on along the minus strand of NC_069780.1, from coordinate 59,232,742 downwards.
TCAAAAAGAGGAACGAATGCACCCTAATACACTCACTCAGAAAGGAAAAAGGAGATACTACAATTGATATGATAGAAATGCAAAATATCATTTTGAATACTATAAAAATTTTTATGCACATAAATTTGAAAACTTTAAGGAAATGGACAAGTTCTTAGAATCACATAATCTCCCTCTCCTAAATAAGAAAGAAATAGAATTCCTGAATACATCAATATCAAATGTTGAAATTGGAACAGCAATAAAAATATCTCTTCCAAAAAAAAAAGTCCAGGTCCAGGTTATTTCACACCTGATTTTTACCTGACTACAAAAAACACTAATACCTATACTGCAGAAATTATTTCATAACATAGGGAAGAAAGGAATCTTCCCCAAATCATTCTAGGAAACCAATATAATTTTTATTTAAAAGCCAGGAAAGAATATAGCAAAAACAGAAAACTACAGACCAATATCCTTTATGGATACAGATGCAAAAAACCTTAATAAAATCTTACTAAACCAAATTCAATTGTACATCAAAAAATCTACCACAATTAAGTGGCCTTCACCCCCGAAATGCTAGGATGTTTCAACATATGTGAATCTATAAATATAATTCACCACATAAATAGAAGCAAAAACACAGAAAATATGAAGCTCTCAACAGACATATAAAAAACATTTAACAACATTTATCACCTTTTCTGATGCTTAGTACACTCAGTTTGGATACTTCCATATGTGAACTTATCCATCCTTAAAACCAAGCCCTTACCCCGTAAGATATACATAGTTGTTTTATAATTTCTTATTTACTTGTCTCCTTCTCCTAACAGAGTTCTTAGAAGAGAAAGAAGACTCAATAACGATTTATGGAAGGAAAGATAGAATGGGAAAAAAGAAGGGAAGGAAGAAAAGAAGAAGCAAATGGAAAATAAGGGATAAAACAAGAATAAAAGAAAATAATGTTTTGATCAAATAGGAAATACATTGCTTAGTTATCTATGTAAGAATTAATCCATCCCCCAAAACAATACTATCACTTTTGGTATTATACACTTTATTAGACCTCAGTGTGTCACACTAGGGATGACAACCAATGGTATTTTTCCACATATGAAAACTATAGACAGATTTTTTACTTTTCTTTATTTCAATAGTTATTAATAAGTTCTTAAAACCATTACATGTTGAACTAGACACAATTTATTGGAAAGAGACAAAAAATCCTTGGTGACAAAATTATAAATATAATAGAAAAATAGAAAATAGTTTCAATTTAATTTCTTTTCCTTAGTAAAACTGTAACTTTTTTCCCATTCTAAAAACTTTGTCATTTTAAGTGCTATAATCAAGCATTTAATTGAATGAAACTGACAAAATATTAAAACATGTAATACGCTTGCTCATTGGTTCAGTATTTTATTAATTCAATGAGATTCATATGTAAGTTTGCAATTTACACTACTATATGATTCATTGTAACAGGGTACTGTCTAATTTGAAAGTCTCAGAAGGAAAGTGATAATAGTCTGTATAAACACATAAGTAAAATTATCTTGCTATTTGAAATTTAAAAGAAGTTGAACTCAGAATATAAGAAAGTATTTTCTACACTTAGAAATATTAAGAAAATTTATGGCTTATAAAAGAAGAGAAAAAATACTTCCAGCAGCATTATTCTTCAAACTAGTTTTTAAATTGCAGCTTCTAGGTAAGTGCTTGGATGTAAAAAAAAAATTATTTATTAACATAATAAATATTGAATATTTATGAAGGTGAAAAATATTTGAGATTGCAACTAAATATAAATTTATTATGAAAAGTAAAAGAGTATATAAATTTCTCACAAAATAACACTGTAGTGAAACTGTCATTTAAAAATCATCATGAGTACTGTGGGAATAGTAATATAAATTCCATAAAATGAAGGTATATAGTTATTAAAACATACTCAGTTACAAATGATATAAACCTAACTTGAGCAATTCTTAGGCAAAAAGAGAAATTTCACAAAACCATCTCTCTCCCGCATCCTCATTTTCTTTCTTTCTTTCCTTTCTTCCATCCATCATTCTTTCTTCTTCTCTTTCCTCCTTCCCCACCTCCCTTGCCTCTCACTGTTCTCCTTTATCTGGTATTTCTGCACATTTCTTTCTTTTTTTTTTTTAATGTAGATCAGATCAGCTTGTTCAACATGGCAATGTCCAGATTACCAAAAGCTCTAACGTTTCACATCTCTACTACCAGCATTGGTACATATTTGTCTATTTTTGAGTCCCATGTGTGTGCTTGTATATCCTTACTTCCAAGACAGGATTCTAATAAAGGAAAAACTCACAGATGAATAGGAGAATTTTCCAGATATAGGAGAAAACTACAGAAACACTACAGATGGCCTTTCACAAGGTGTTTGGCACTACATAGAAACTGAAAGAGCAATGGAGAGACTTGACATAGAATATGTACTTAACGAACCATCTAAACATTAGGTAAAATGACTATGAAATCACAGCAGTGGTAGCAGACAATAGCAGTGTATTGAAAAACATAGAAAAACTTAGGACATTTTTATGAGGGCTATGTATTATCTAAAAGTGCATAAGAGGGGTGGTGCTTGTGGCTCAAAGGAGTAGGGTGCTGGCCCCATATGCCGGAAGTAGCGGGTTCAAATCCAGCCCTGGCCAAAAACTGCAAAAAAAAAAAAAAAAAAAATCTAAAAGTGCATAAGGATGTCTGTATATCAAGGAATGAACCAAGGCTATTCCTCTGTGATCTAAAATTAACTAAAATTGGTCAAAACAACCATTTAAAGCTTTTTATAAAAGCTGCATACTTCTCTTTTGACTTTTTGAACTCTCTTTGCCTGAGAGCAAACTATTATACGTTAGCAAATTTATTTTCTGGGATCTGTAGGCAGTTGCATGCAATGAAACATGTCTATCCCTGTTCTAAGAAAGATGAAAGCACAGAAAAAGACTTCCCTATGGAATAGTGCCTCCCAAACCCTACTTTTGGTTTAGAATTTAGTCTAGAGTAGAGTAATGGATATTTGGGCTGCTGTTTTGCCTACTTCTGTCTCAATTTTTTGTTTACTTTTCATGACTTATGATTCTATTAATACTTTCTTAGTGTCTACATGGTTTGGGACCCACAAAAATTCCATTTTCCATTTTCATTTAGTCTCTTACTATTATCAATACTTAAGACATTTTGGCTTTTTATTGCTTTCTAGATATTGTACTTACATTTTCTCATTAAATATTTCTTAATCTTTACAATCAGCCTGTTAGTTATTTTGATTTTCATTTCTGAGGAAAATAAGAAAGAAACTTTAAACAAATTCCTCAGGGTCACATACTTAGGAAATGTGTTTGAGTTGCGGTCACAGTGGTGACTGACAGACACTGTGACTCTGTTCTCACTTCACCTACTGCAGCGTTCAAATTCTTCTTATGCATTGCTCATGTCTGCTCTCACTGCTTTAATTCATGTTCTATTACCTAACCTATAGACATGACCCTCAGGATGTCTCTACCTCAGGTCTCTCCTTCCTTCAGTCTATCATTTAGACGCTGGCCATGTCAGCATTCTTCACATCTCTGTAAAATAGCACCTATTCTCAAAAATCTTTAGGACCAAATTAAATAACTTACATAATATTTTCTATATGTTCCTGACGGGAGATAGATGTCCAGTATAACTTCATAAGCAATAAACTTTTTTTGTTAACTGAAATCACAAATCCCAATAATAGACAGTGCTACTCTAAATTTAATCAAGTAGACCTTAGTTAAGACTTCTGAGCCTTAACTTCTTTGTGGTGCCTGCTGTTCATTTCAGTGACAAGTCATCGGCTCTTTTTCTCAGCTGTTATGGAACTCACCTGATATGCCAAGTATCATCTAAGGTTTTCCTATTATCTTTTCTGTGACTGTTTGGCTGTGTATTGGGACTTGAGTTTAGCAATTGTGCCTTAAACTCTTAGTATACTGAAGAGTATCTAACAATTGCCTTGGATGTAGGACCTCAATAAAAACCTATGTCTCATCTATTAAAATTTCAATTTAAAAACATTTTAGGTCTGCACTATATTTATAGACCTATAATATGCAATAAAGAAAAAGAAAGAAATGTTTTAGAAGAGGAAACATTTTAATGGTAGTCATGTAATAACATAAGAATAAAACTTGATATATGGATAAAAGTTTAAGAGCAGCCAACTATGTTCAGGCAAGTCAAGGAACGAAGTCAGTGGTCTTCATAGCTTACTTTTCTTTATACTTATTAATTTACTCCCAACATTTATAAAAGTTCTCTTAATATATCAAAAAATATTAACTATCATATAAATGTTATGTTCTCCAAGAAATCTATTTTACATCCTACAGACCTGTTCTAAGCTGCATTAGTTGTCTTCAAGGACAGATTGCAGCCATCATCTTGGGAACTCCCTGTTTTTGAATACTATTGCTTGATTTTCTCTATTAATTTGAAAGGACACCTAACCTAGTAACATAAAAAAAAAAATGAGGGGATTACTGAGAGATAAAATTTTTGAGACCTCACATATCATAGGGTACCTATATTTTATATTCAAATATGAGTAGTCATTTTGATAGATAGCATAAGATTTGATAGCATAAGCTTTAACACAAGGTATTTCCCTCAGAATTGTGAAGACATGTTTCTTCTAGATTTCAGCATAGAATGTCCCGAGGTTGGTTCTATGCTGATTTGTGATTTTTATATAATTAGTGCAATTCTAGAAGTTCAAAATTAAAGTATCGGAATATGTCATTTTTATCAATTTTTGAGCAGTAAAGGGAACTTTTCTGTCAGGAAATTTATTTTCATAACTTACGAGAAACTTTCTCAATGTTTTCTTGATCTTTTTCTTTTTTGTTGTCCCTTCCAGGAATTACTATCATTTGCTTGTTGTATTTTCTTAACTGGTCCTGAAATTTTATTCTCTTTTGACCTCTATGAGCTGTCTCAAGGCTTTTTCTCTGACTCATCTACTACGTTTCTCCTTTCTTTTATTATATTTCAAATTCCAACATCTTTTTCTCCGTGTGCCTTTTGACAACATGTTGTACACACATTTTCTTACCACTAATTATTTTAATAATATCTTTACATGAAATATTTTCTCTCTCAAAGCCTCTGCTTTCTCCAAGTTGTATTGTTTGTTTCGTTGTTTTGGCTTCTCTTTTTTATGTAAAAGCCTTTTCTCAAATGTCCGGTGACCATTTCTTTCTGGTCAAGGTAAAGAATAGAGTACTTGCAAGCTGCTTGCAAGCCTAATGTTCAAGGAGGAGCATGTCTAATGTACTCTTCAGTGTAGAATAATCTAGCTAGGCTATTTTTGTGAGCACTTAAGTCATTATCTAAAAGCATGTCTTCGTATCTGTCATGCTGACCATATTCCACAAAGCCTCTAAGCACCTGTCTATTCCATATTCACTGGAACTACCTGCTACTGCAACCCTAACTTCATCTGTTCTTTTAAAGCATCTCATGATCTGATTTCTGAAGGTTTGGGGCATTCCTGAAATGAACTGAGTTGTTACTGTAAGTTTGATAGTGAGGGTATGAGAAGAATTTTCTTGGTCTGCAAAGTCAGTTAGCACTTGTTCTTCTATAGATTCCAATTTTATTAAATAATCTCTCATTTTCATATTTGAAGTTTATAAATTATAGTAGAGTTCCCCTGTTATTGATGTGGCGATAGGATGGGCAAGGGGAAGATTTCTATAGTCCTGTGATTTGGTTTCAGTCTTTTAGTGGACCGCTGCTCAGGGCTATTATCTTCACAAGGGCTCCTCATTTCCTGTCACCCCTTAGTGTGGCAGAAATGGGCTGGAATTGGATATTTCCTTTTCTCAACGTTGATTAAGTTTTGGTAAAACCCCAGTCTGTTAGGCTCTCCTAAAATACTTTTCTTAGGAGCAAATTTTGTAAAGAACCTGGCGCTGTCCTTCCAAAATGGGTATTAATGCTCGCCCCCTGCTGGAAGTGCAAGGGAATTTTTCTCTAATCTCCATTGTGAGAACTAGTATGGAATGGTTCCTGGAGTTAAAACTCACAAAAGTATCACAAGAATGGACAAGGACGTGTTCAATGAACTCAATACTAATTTGAAATAAATAGATAAACAACTAGACACCCATACAGGAGAAAAAGACAATTAAATTGAAGCAGGGAGAGGGAGGAGGAAGGAAAGGGAAGAGAGAAGAAGAGGGAGAGATTGGTAAACTCTCATCTAGTGTGCACAAAGTAAGGGTGTACCGCACCCCCCCTGGGTGCAGGGCTCAACTACATCTTGAACTTTACCTAACAAGGAAGCAATGTACCCTAATCATGTGTACCCTTATATTAATCTGACATAAAAAAAGTCAAAATCCATTAAACAAAACCTATCTAAAAATACACAAAAAACCAAAAAACTCGCGAACGTGTTGGGATCTAAGACTGGATCCCTCTGAAATTGTTTTTTTGTTTTTTTGTTTTTTTTTTTCTTTCTATTACTCTTTTTTTGTTGTTGTTTTTTTTTTTTAATTTTTTTATTAAATCATAACTGTATACAATGATATGATTATGGGGCATCATACACTCACTTCATAAACCATTTGACACATTTTTATCACAGTGGTTAACATAGCCTTTCCGGCGTTATCTCAGTTACTGTGTCAAAACATTTACATTCTACATTTACCAAGTTTCGCATCTACATTGAATCCTTCATGGATTGCAGTTTAGCTTTTTTGCCCCAGTATTGATTCCCACTGGGGTTCTGCTACTGAGTTTCTGATCCTGTAAGTTGTAATTCTCTGTGCTTGCCTTTGTGTCACTTTGATCTTGGAAAAGTAGATTTGCCATGGTATCTCAATTCTCTGATGATCTTAAAGGAGTTGTTTATTTTCTGTTTCTTTAGTTTTTTTCCTTTTTATGCAGATTGGAGTCATGGTTTCTACCTCCCTCATTGCTAAACTGGAGACCAGAGTCACTCGTAATTTTTTTTAAATTATTTACTATGGTTTTAATGAGCTTAGGACTGTATCTTTATGTTTCTTTTTTTATTGCATCTGTTGTTATAACTCTGATTGTACTGTAACCCCTTTGTTCATTTCTTTTTTTTTTTTTGAGACAGAGTCTCACTATGTCGCCCTCAGAGTGCCGTGACATCACAGCTCACAACAACCTCAAACTCTTGGGCTTAAGGGATTCTCTTGCCTCAGCCTCCCCAGTACCTGGGACTATAAGTGCCTGCCACAACACCCAGCTATTTTTGTTGTTGTGGCTGTTGTTGCAGTTGTCATTATTGTTTAGCAGAACCAGGCCAGGTTTGAAACCACTAGCCTCGTTGTATGTGGCTGGCGCCCTAACCGTTGTGCTGTGAGCGCTGAGCCTTTTTTCATTCTTAATAGTATGTTTTCTTAATTTCCGAAATTAAATTGTCAAAAGGTGGATTTTCTCATAATCAAAACATATTTTTGGATTTTAAAAAATTTTTGCTATTATTTTGGGTCTTACGCAATTGGAAAAACTTTTTATTTTTTGAAGCATTCTCTAGATTCATAGAATAAATATTTTACAGGTAATACCCATTCTAATTCATTAAATATGTCTTCATTATTATGAACTTTAATTTTGTCACATCTTTTGTTCACTCTTATACTTTGCATTGATATTGGTGATTTATTTGAAAAATAATGTCTCTATTCATAATTTTTAATTTCAGCAATAGGTAAATAATTAGATAAGCTTGTTATAGAACAATGAAAAAATGGCATCAAGAAAATTGTAGGCACTTTTCCCTACCCTCATGAAACCAAATTTCTAATTCCTGTTACCATCACAAGTTAAAACTTTCTTTTTCTTAATTGTTGTTCTTATTTAATTAATTACAGGTAATTTTATAACAGGATTGAAACATTATCAGCTAATCATTTAAATTTTCTAGCTAGGTTTCTGTTAAATAGTAGCTCTGGTACATACCAGTGTAAGTCTATAATTAAAGGAAGAAAAAAACTTTGATGTCATAGAGGATGTTTATAGCAGATATTTGTCTAGAAAAAGTAAAATATAGTAATTCCATCCTGGAAGAAGAGAGAGAATAGTGGGGGGAATAATCGAAAGGAATTGACATAATTGATATAATCAGACAAATAAGTCCTGGCTCCTATTCTTCCTGAGAAAATTTTAGAAATTGCAATGTTACATAATTTGGATGGGAAGTCAAGAGATTGTGCCCTGTTTCACTTTATAATTCTGGGGAGTGGCCATTAAGTAAAAATTCTTAAATCAACTGAGAGGGCAAAACCAAACTAAAAATGGCAGTGTAACATAGGCTGAGAGAAGACCAGAGAAGTAAGTGATCCTCAGAATTCCAGCATGGCTCAAGGCTGAGTTGAGAGACCCATAGGACCAGGATACCAGGGGAGAGATGACCTTGCCCCTAGAGGATGACAGATGGATATATCAACTCAGGCTGCGGGTGGAGTACCTGGCTGAAATTCATGAAAAGTCTGCAGAGCCTGTATGATTGAAACTAGGTTTGGCAGGGAGAAGCACTGGGCACTAAACCAATAAAAGAATGGAAAATTTATCAGTGGTCATCTTGACAGATACAAGTGCAAGTAATTTGGAAACCACTCAAGCCAACACTCTTGCAGCTATATTCACTTCAAGGACAAGGAGAAATGCTCTCTGTTATCTTATGGTGTCTCCTGCTTCATAACTGGGGATCACAGAAAATTTTTCTCACAATCAAATTCCTTTTGAGAGGTAGTGACAGAGTGAACCAGGTGATTATAAAGAGGCTGATTAAAATAGAGAAAAAGTGCCTACGACACAAACTGATCAATATACCTTAACTGACAAGTTTGACTCCCTTTACTCTAATAACCAGGAGGAAGAGAGATCTTTGAGAGTAGGTTTAGAGAATGCTCAAAAATAAGTTTTTTACTTTACATGTAGGTAAAGAATACCAACTTTTGAATCCTGAATCACATCTATAAAGGATAAGTTTTAAGGCATTTTTATTAAAGATTTTAAATCCCAAAGTAGAGAGAAATAAGTGAACAGACTCTTTGTCAAAGAACAGTACATATCTACCTTAATATCTACTCTCCTCTACTTCTTTAGAAATAAAATCTAAAATATTCTAGCAAATAACATAGCCATTCAAAAGTAATACTACAATGCCTGACAACCCCCTTGTCACTACAAGTAACTAGGTTATAGGAAATAAATTATATGAACTGTTGAATGGCATCTCCTGGAAAAATACCCTTAACCCTAATTACCTATGACAAGTTATCATTTGGCTGCAATAGTTTCTTTAGGTTTTTCAAAGTAATTTTATGAATAATTTACTACAGTAAGAATAGTCAAAAATAACTTTATTAGAAATTTTGATAAAAATGTATAAGAAAACTTTTTGTATCAGGTACATTTTGGAGCACAAATATAAAAGCTGAAAGGACATTGTCATTCTTCTTTGTAGCAAAGAAAAAATAGTCTAAATTATTTTAGAAACATATTGAATGACAAAGTCTGTTGAATGGCTAACTGGATGAGAGTACCATGAATCTTTTCATTTACTGAAAAATATATATTTCACATGGTGATTCTTGAGTTTAAGAAAATGTAACTAGGGTATCATATTCTAATACTCATTTGAGAATATCATTACATGATCAACTTCACCGTCATTGTTATATTCTAGAGCAGTGCTGTCTAACAGAATTATTTGAGTGAGCCACATATAGAAGGTTACAATTTCTGACAGCCATGTTGAAAATGTTAAAATAAATAAATGGAATTAATTTTCACCATAATTTATATAAGTATCATTTCAACATGAAATCAATATAAAGTAAGTGAGATACTTTGTGTGTAGTTTACACTTACATCACCTCTTCATTTGAGTATATTTCAGGGGCTCAATAGCCACATGTGGCTACTAATGGCTGCCATGTTGGATAGCACAGCTCTAAAAAGTTGTTATATGTCTCTTCTCATTTATCCTCTAATAATTGTGAAATGTTTAAAGTTACCAATATTCTTAATTTTTTTCTTATAAGTGCAAAATGAAACAAAAAAGAAACCTCTAAAATCTCATTTCCATTCAATGAAAGCTAAACAGGCTGTAAAGATAGGCTTTCTTAGTACCTTCTTGAAAGAATGATGCAACCCTTGGAGCAATTAATAACATTGAAAGTTGATGATTCTATCATAGCAGCTTTTGATGTCTCCACGGTCTTTTTTTACTATAGTTTGGAATAGTTGATGAGTGATGCAATAATGCCTAAGATGATCATAGCAAAAAGTTCAAAGAAATAGCAAAAATAAGCAAGAACATGTAATGTATTGGAAATGTGTAAGAGGATCAAGTATATCCATCCAGAAATAGTAAGATACAAGGAGTTTTTTTCTATTACTTACTATTCTTTGGAAGAGCCCTAAATATACATAAAATATTAATTCCAACAAGTAGTTAGAAATGTTTCAAAACAGAGATTCAAAAACTAAAATTAAATACTATGCTTCCTGACAGTAGAATGAAGGTTTAAGAAATGGTGCATGACAGCTGCCATTTTTGTCCATTTTTCTGTTCAGCTGCCCAAAGGTAATATAAATTCAGAAGTTATTGCAGTCATCTGCAACCACACAGCACAAAGAACACACATCGACAGAGAATGGTTACCTGCAAGAACCTGGTTATTAGGTCACCAGCAACCTCCTGAGTTTTTAATGTGAGAGATACAGCCCTCAATACAGCCCTCTTACAGAATTGTGTACTAATGAGGACCATGCCCAATAACATCTCCACAAGTAGACTTTCATAAAGGACAATAACAAAGTCAGTAATACTAGGTTACATGTCTTAAAAAAACATAATCCTGACTATTTATTAAAAATATCCTATGCCTAACTTCAATTTTTTTCTTTCTTGTCTGTGCTTGTTTAATGAATGATCAGGCAATTCCAATGTCACTCTAGGTTTCTTTTAGCTTTAAGATGACACTGATGTTGAAATGATAAGAACTGATGAATTATAATTGCCATTTAAAGTAAAACTTGCCATAAAAATTGTTAACAGATTGTTGAATAGGTGAAAATTTTGTCAATATGAATATTGCCTCTCCAGAATAATGCTAATTGATTCAAATAGGACTATAGTTGTTATAATGTGATTTTACTTTTCTGGTGTTTTTTATGTTTTCATGAGTCTGGGTCCTATATCATCTATATTTATTTCATGGTTGAGTATGAATAAAACATTAAAAACAAAGTTCTATGTCCAGGTAAAATATAGCTGGTTTGACCTCTCTGTAAATACCATGAAATCTAACAGTAAAACACATTTTCTTTATTTCGAAATTAGAGAACGGTTTCTTTAGAAATGAATAGGTCAAGAAGCAAATTACTGGCACTTTAAAATGTGGATATAGGAAAATAAAAAGAAGAGAGAGAGCATGTAGGTCAGGGTAATGATCCTTTGCTTATTGCAACCCGACCAATATCTATAAATGTTAAAATACTATTAGGTTATTTCATCTGCACACATTTCAAGTCTATGAAAATCTGGCACAAAAATGCTGTTTTACCCTACTGTTTTCTGAACACAGCCCAATTTTCCCTTTGGTGTTAACACTTGTAAGAAAATACGTAAAAACCGAGTTTCTGACCTCAGGAGTTGAGAGAAAGAGAATTAAGATAACTGAGTCTGGTAAAAAAAAAATGTGAGTAAGACAAAAAATGAAATGAACTTTTTGTACAAAGAAAATAACCATAGTCATCAGGCATTTTTCTTTAACGAAACACGTATATATTTTTTTATCTTAGCAATTCCCAGTATGAAATGAGATTAATGAGATTTACAAATGAGTTAAGATTTTGAGTTTTCATGCTTTGACTCTTCATATCTAATATGTGAAAAATGCTTAAAACTAGTATTACTATTTTATTTTAAAAATAAATATACTTTTGCACAGGCTCTAGAGTTTGAATTAATTTATTGGAAATTAAAAGCATAGCAACGAACACAAGGAAGACAATTGCTGCATTCCAAGTTCTACTCTGACCTTTATCTTTCAAAACAGTAACCCTCCAAAATTGCGGAAAGGTTAACTAATCTCTTAAAAGGTCACCTGTCTTTAAACTAGCTACAGTATATAAATGCTTTTCTGCTATCATGGAGCAATTCATCAATAACTCATTAAAATAGCACTGTTTCTTTCTTGAAGTTTTTATTTTCTTGAAAGGCTATTTCCTCTTAGTCAATATAACATTTAACATATGTCATTATTTACAAAAGTATGATTATATAAAACTATGTAGTACTGTTCAGTGATTTAAAACTAGTTTGGGGTACATGGAATATGCCAGGCCTAGTTCTAATTGCTAGAAAGTAAGGCTAAGAAATACAGAGTCAAGGCCAGAAGTAATGCTTGTTGTAAAGGGTGTTTCTGTGTAGTGAATACAGTGTGGGTCGGCATGTAATATTTAAGCTAATATAATAGCTGATAAACCCCTTGAAAAGGTAATCCACCTATTTCGATACTGATGGAATTGATGAAAATATTTTCAAAACTATATTTTCTAACTCATTTGAGAGCCAACAGCACTTCTTTTTTAATACCCTTAATGTTAAAAATGAACTACTGCCAGAATCTATCCTTGAATATACAATTGGATTTTTTATTTTAATGTGATCAAATGCCATTAAAGTTTAATGGATTGAATAAGGTGACTATGGTAGGTAAAAAGGGGCTTCTGTTTGCAGACAGGAATGGAATTCTAAAGTAAAGGCACAGACTCTGACTCTATACCCTACAACTTGATTCAGAACACTTTTATAAAAAATGATAAGTAATATTTGTATGTATTTATAGAGTATATGTGATATTTTATTACATGCATAGAATGTATAATGATTAAGTCAAGATATTTAGGGTTATCTATCACCTTGAGTATTTATTTTGTCAAATCCTCTTTTTTAGTTATTTTGAAATACAAAATACATTGTTTTTTTTTATGTTTCTTTTTTTTATTAAATCATAACTGTATACATTGATATGATCATGGGGCATCATACACTTGCTTCATAAACCATTTGACACATTTTTATCACAGTATAGTCACCCTAGTCTGTTATCAAGCATTAGAACAAATTTCTTCCATCTATCTGTGTATTTGCTCCCATTAACCAATACGGCCTCACATCATCTTACCTCCACTACACACCCTTCCCTGTTTTCTGGTAACTATCATTCTACTCTCTTCCATGAGATCAACTTTTGTAGCTCCCAATCATGCCATATTTGTCCTTCTGTGCCTGGCTTATTGGACTTAACGTAATGACCCCCAGTTATATCCATGCTGCCGAAAACTAATACTCCATTTGTTTTTACTGCAGAATAACATCCCGTTGTGTATATACATGTACACACCACATTCTCTTTATCTATTTGTTTGCTGATAGACACATAAGTTGATTCCATATCTTAGATATTATGAGTAGTGCTGCAATAAATATGGAAGTACAGATATTCCTTTGATATCCTGATTTCTTTTCCTTTGGATATATATACAGTAGTGCAATGGATGAATTGTATGGAAGTTCTATTTTTTCTTTTGTTCAGAAATCTTAGTACTATTTTCCACAGTGGCTGTGCTAATTTATTCTATCAATAATATATAAGACTCTATTATTTGTTTCTATTTTTCCTAATAGCCATTCTCACAGGGCTGAACTAAGACGGGACTCATTGTGATTTTGATTCACATTTCCCTAATGGTTATAATGATTATTGATGTTGAACATTTTTTCACTTTTTTTTTTTTCTTTTGTGACTGGGTTTCTCTCTTTTTCCCCAGCTAGGGAGCAGTGGCCTCATCACACCTCACAGCAGCGTCAAATTCCTGGGCTTGAGCTATCTACCTGCCTCAGCCTTCTGCGTAGTTAGGACTACTATTAGCACAGCCAACATACTCAGCTAATTACTTTCTGTTTGGGATTCATACGGGGACTCATTCTTGCTCAGGCTGGTTGTATGTTTTATTTTATATGTTTTGCCTACTTTTTAGTGGGATTATTTGGTTTTTGTTACTGCTAAGTTCCTCCTATATTTTCAATATTATTCCCTTGTGGGATGCATAATGTACAAATATTTTTTCCCATTCTACAAGTTGGCTCTTCACTCTGTTGATTTTTCTCTTTGTTGTGCAAAAGCTTTTCAGTTTAAACATAGTTCTATTTGTGGTTTTGTTTGTTTTTGTTTTTGTTGTCCATGCTTTGAGGTCTTAATGATAAAACCTTTGCCTATACTTTTGTAGTTTGTGGGAGGTCTTAGATTTAAATCTTGAATGCATTTTGAGTTGATTTTATATATGGTGAAAGATAGAGATGCAGTTTGATTATTCATTCCATGCATATGGATATTTAATTTGCCCAGAATCATTTATTGAAGAAAATGTCCTTTCCTCAATGCATGTTTTGGTGCCTTTGTAGAAAATCAGGGAAATCATATATATGAGATAGATGATGTGGTTTCCTGTCCAGATACTCTTTGTCTTGTTGGTACATACATTCCATTCATTCCTCTGTGTTTGGGCTACTAACAACTCAATGATCTCTCCTATCTTCCCTTAGTTTTTTGAATCATTGTTTTTGTTTGACAGCAAAATCAGTTCCTGGAAGTATGTGCATTCCTATGAGGTACCCCATGGCTAATTGCTCACTGAGAGGAGGCAAAAATATCTGGTCCACTCATCTCACTGGGGGAATACACTGCTAAATGCTGTGTGCTCTAGAGTTCTCCCCTCTGGATTGGGTCAGGATTATGGACATTGAAATTTTGTTCAGCCTTTTACCTTACTTATGCTGATTAATTTATTTCCTTAAATTATATTTTTTCTATAAATGTATTTTATCAAAAAGTCACTTGTATACAAATCTTTGCTTCATGTTCTACTTCTTGAGAACTCCACCCAAAACAGGAGGTACCAGAAATGATGTCAGGGAACTTAGCCTCTAGATAAGATAGACTAATAGGGGATGGATTTACTTTTCTACATGAAATAGTTAAAAATTTAACAAAATACATTAAACATTCGTGTTCAAGATTTTGGACATCAAGCAAAGATAGACAGAAATGCCTAAGAGATGGGAAGTAAATACTTGCTCCAAATATTTTATTTCCTAAGTCTTTGGCAGGATAAAAATCCAGATGAAACTTAACAGTTTCCTTGAGTTGAGAAGCTGAGGCTGGGAATGCAGATAGACTGAGGGGGCCTAGCATCCAGAGGGAGGAATTAATATTAGAGAAGAGAAAGGTATAGTAAGGAATCTGTAGATCTGCAGGCGGTTGCTCTTTCAAGTCCATAGTTCAACACTCTCCAGTGTATTCCTATGAGGAAAATACCCAAGATAGGGTAAAAATTAATAGAAACAATATGTATGCATTGCACAGAGCTGAGAATTATTTTTCTTACCAGCCATTTTCAGACATAGCAATAGAAACTCGAACTACTAGAAATACCAAAAATGAAAAAGAGATAGAATAAAACAACAGAAACAAATGAACTGATCATCAGTGAAGTGTCAACTACGCTCACATGACCTAACGTGTCTATATTTAGATTCCTCAATGGGTCTGAAACAGAGGGTGGGAAAAAATGTTGAAATAGGTAATGGCAGTTTTTGTTTTTTTTTCCAAATTTAATTAAAATCAAAAAGTTACAGATCCAAGAAATTCAACATATACCAAGTAAAAGAACCACACACATACGCACATACACAGATTACGCTTAAGCATGTTTCACAAACAAACAGACAAAAAAGATTTTTCAAATATCCAAAGCAGAGAACAGTACTTCAAGAAATGTTAATAGAAGTCCTTCAGGTAAAAGATAAACAATACGATTGGATCGTTACATCTTGTGTGTGAGGTGCTGTCACTGTCTACCCATTGATCTTGACTATCCTTTTAAGAATGTTGAATAGTAAAGAACCTTGAAAGACAGAGTTGGTATTTCTATCTAGAGTGAAGGGCAGGTTTCCTTACAACCTTGAAAGATAAGGAAAATATCTCTGGAGCAAATGGCAGGTGTGTTTGCTGCCCTATATAGTAAATGTTTTTTCTTTCTGCAGCAAAGCAAACACATTTTACTGCCCCTTATGAAAATGTCAGACTTTCTCTACTGTAATGCAACCTTGTCCTCCTTCATGTTGGCCTGTGAGAATTAAGGCTTGAGGAACTAGTACAAAATAATGGTACCCTGGCTATAGCTATTGCTCTTAATAAGAAACTGTCTTTTGTCCTAGAATATCATACTTTATTAGCAACCATGAAAATGTGGTCAGATTAATTACTTAGTTTAAATATGGGTTAAAATTAAACTCATCACTGTTCTTGATGCTTAAACACATGTGTTGGTCATTTTTTCATTGCTTTATATATAATCAGAAGGTACATATTAAGCAGTTAGCCAAATACTCACATTGCTAATGTAAGTATTAGAGCTAATTGTAAGAGCTAATTGTAGTAAAAATGACCACCCGGAATTCCGAAACTAAGCATCCTTCACCTGGCTACAATAGTGAACTTCTGCCTTCCAAATACATCCCATTAATGATTACATCTCAACATTTCTACTTACAGCATCTTAACTCCAAACTATCCTCAAAAGCCTGAATTTCTGAATTAGACGCTTAGAAGTAGTGTCAATGATTCCACTTTGTCTCAATATCAGGTAAGCATCAGTTCAGAGAAAAACAGAACCAATGTGGTGCATTTCTAGTAGGAAAAAAATTTAGTATAAGTATTTACTTGATTATATGTTACAGGAAAAGTCTTAAGGGAGAAGATTAACTTGTGCCTCTGAGATATGGTTCCAGAGCAATACGAATCCTCCTTGCAATTGTTGCTACAATTGTTGTGGTCATGACTATCGCTGTGCTACCTTAGTCTGAAATTATTACTGCCTACAGATACCTCTGCCACCAGAAAGCTGAAGAACAGGCACCAAAGCTCTGAGTTGGGGATCTGTAGTCAAATCAAGATGTTACTCTATTGCTATTAGTTTTTGAAACCTGAGAGACCTGGATTTAGGCATTTTTTCAAAATACCTACAACCTGGTGAGAGTGGTCAAGTCTGCAACTCAAGAGAGGTGGTAACTACTTTATTTCCTTTTCTAATTGACAGAATCTTCTTTGTATCCAGAACTTTACATGAAAAGGAGTCTGGGGAAAATAGACTTAGCTTTCCAATGCTGGAAAATAGATAGAAGATGTGATAAAGTTTTGAAAAATTCAATTCAACTTTCTCCCACCATATTCCTATAAGACTACCCACACGAACACTTCAGTGATATTGTTTTACTGGGTACAACTCAAAGCCTTGCCATTAAATAGAGAATAAAACCCAAAATTTGCATTAGGTGGAAACTTTACTCCATAAACTTACCTAATCTCTTAAATTTCCTCTTCTCTTTATTACCTTTCAGTCACACCGACCTTTTCCCTTTTCTACCAATTCTAGGTTCTCTCTCCATACACTTGAAGACATTTTTCCTGTATTTTTCTACCAGATCTTTGTATGGTAAATAAATTAGATCAGGTGTTAGGTTTAATAACTATACCTATGAAAACTTTCATTTTACACCCCATTTTTAAGTAGTATCCTCCCCTACCCTACAATTCTAGTCACTATTTAGAATGTCATTTTATGTTATTTTGTTTTTCTTTCTTTCTCCTTTTTTTTTTTTTTGAGATAGAGTCTCACTATGTTGCCCTCTGTAGTGTGCTGTAGAGTCACAGCTCACAGCAATGTCCAACTCTTGGTCTTAAGTGATTCTCTTGCCTCAGCCTCCCTTGTAGCTGAGACTACTATAGACACCCTTCACAATGCCTGGCTTTTTGTTTGCTTGTTTGTTTGTTTAGCAGGTTGGGGTGGGGTTCGATCCCACCAGCCCTGATGAATGTGGCTTGCTCCCTAACTGCTGAGCTATGGGGTGCTGAGCCTATGTCATTTTCTTGACAGCAACTTTGTTATAAGAATGATAGCACTTGATTGTAGAAAACCAATAAAAATGAGGAAAGGTTAGAAGTTTCTTTAATGCAAAGACATTTTTTTAGCCTTTATGTACTAAGGAAGCTATATATGCAGAGCTGAGAACGGATCAGTCTGAGGGGTAAGCTTTGCAAGCCTTTAATCTCCAGCACATTCTGTGAGTGTTTACCTTTACTCAAGAATAAATGAAGGCAATCTAACAGTAGAAAAAATAGGCTGCAGGATTGCTTGAAATGCCTACCTGTTATACACCTAACCTGTGGCTCAATATTTTTACAGAAGCACTTTGCCAATTTTATTATTTATTATCTTTAAGAAAGGTTCTTTGTGTTTTGTGTACCTAGGTCTTTTACTACAATAGACCACATGTAATAGCCAGAGAGAAATAGATTTTATTCACAAATCTAAATATTTCACTTTATTATGAGTGTGTGTGTGTGTATATCTCTCCTCTTTCTCATTGGAAAGGAGGCAACAGTCTAACTCCCACAGATAGGTGTGTGTTTTTCACGCCTGACAGCTCTTGTAGCACGTGAGCATTATGTGGTCCTAAGGCCATTCACAAACTGCTTCCCACTATTCGTGTTGTTTTTCTCTTCTACTTTTCAGTGCTGGGGTAACAATTCATCTGGATCTTTTACATGAACTATAGACATACACACACACTGGAATGATAGAAAAAGATAGACCATATTAAAAAATAAAAGGAAACAGCCCTTCTAACTGATACTATTTACTAGTAACAGACAAAGTGGATTTTAAGATAAGAAGAACTAGTCAAGGTAAGAGAAAATATTTCATAGGTGTTAAGGAAGTCCATAAGCAAAAAATAATCTTGAACTAAGTCTCCCACTTTATACAAAACTTAACTCATAATAGATCATGGATTTACATGCAAAATTCAAATTTATAAAATATTAGAAAAATAAGGACATGGTCTTCATGATCTAGGGCTGAATAAAGAGTTCTCAGGCTCCACACCAAAGGCACTGGCCATAAAGAGAGAAATAAAATAATATGACTTCAAGAATATTTTTAATGAGACAAACTAAAAAACAGGAAAAAATATTTGAAAGTTGTGTATCTGGCAAGCCTTGTATCTAGAATATATAAAGAACTTTCAAAATCCAACAGCAAAAATAGACAAAAATCTAATTAGAAAATGGGCAGAAGACATGTAGAAATATTTCACTGAAGAGGCTTACACAGATGCCACATAAACAAATGCAAAGATAGTTAATATGATTAGACATTAGTAAAATGGGCCTTAAAACTACAGTAAGCTATCACTACACAGCTATCAAAATGACTAAAAGAATATTGCTAACAACAAATTCTGGTATGTATTCAAGGAAATTATATCACTCATACATTGTTGCATGAAATAATAAGATGGTATAGTTGCCTAGAAAACCATTTAGTAGTCTCCTAAATAACTAAAAATGCAACTATTATGCAATGTAGAAATTTACATTTTTTTCCCCTCCAAAATGAAAACTTGTGTTCACAGAAAAACCTGTACAAGAAGGTTTATAGCAGCTTTCTTTATATTACCATAACCTGGAAAAAAAAATCCAAATACCCTTCAATGGGTGTAAACAAATTG
Organism: Nycticebus coucang; assembly: GCF_027406575.1. Taxonomy (NCBI): domain Eukaryota; kingdom Metazoa; phylum Chordata; class Mammalia; order Primates; family Lorisidae; genus Nycticebus; species Nycticebus coucang. Next base: position 59,213,064 of record NC_069780.1, on the reverse strand, counting down.
TCATGCATTTATACCACAGACTAACACTCAGATGTAATAAGGAAATGAACTACTGATAATGTACAATGACCTGGATAGAGACTCTAGAAACGTATGCTGAGTGATAAAGTGCAATCCCAAAGGCTGCATATTATATTACTCAGTTTGTGTAGTGTTCTTAAAATGATAAAATTATAGAAATAGAGAACAGATTAGTAATTGCCAGGGAAGAAGAGATGGATGAGGTCGAGAGAGAAAGCTGGATGTGTCCCGATGAGGGCAAGACAAAGGGCTCTTACGGTAAGGGAGTGTCCTGTGTCTTGATTATCAATGTCTACATTCTGGTCATGATACTGTGCTGATGTTGTAAGTTGTTTCCATTGAAGAAAACTAGGGGGAAGAACTGTGTGATGTCTCCGTATAATTTATTTCAACTTAATGTGAATATACAATTATCCCAATATAAAAACCTTAACTTTTAAAAGTGAGCATTTCTAAGCACACAGAAAAACAACACAAGTAGAAAAGATCTAAGAAACAATGTAGGGACAATCTATAAATATAAATACAGGACAATACTGGAGAAGACCTAAACAAATACTACATTTAAAAACGAGGACACTTGTACTAGACTGTTTATCGCAGCTCAATTTACAATCACCAAAATGTGGAAACAGCCTAAATGCCCACCAACCCAGGAATGGATTAACAAGCTGTGGTATATGTATACCATGGAATACTATTCAGCCATTAAAAAAAATGGAGACTTTACCTCCTTCGTATTAACCTGGATGGAAGTGGAAGACATTATTCTTAGTAAAGCATCACAAGAATGGAGAAGCATGAATCCTATGTACTCAATTTTGATATGAGGACAATTAATGACAATTATGGTTATGGGGGGGGGAAACAGAAAGAGGGAAGGAGGGAGGGGGGTAGGGCCTTGCTGTGTGTCACACTTTATGGGGGCAAGACATGATTGCAAGAGGGACTTTACCTAACAATTGCAATCAGTGTAACCTGGCTTATTGTACCCTCAATGAATCCCCAACAATAAAAATAAAATAAAATAAAAACGAGGAGATTCAATACTGTAAAGATAATCGTTTTTATCACATTGATTTTTGGAATCAAAGCAATAGCAATCAAAACTCCAGCACCAGTATTTTGAGAAAATTAAAAATATGATTCCAAAATGTATGTGGAAAGGCAAAGAAAAATAAAAGAATAGCCAAAGTAATCTTGAAAAAGAATTCCTTTATCTAAGGCCATTATTATGTGTTCAAGGCATATTATGAAATTACAGTAGTTAAGACATATCAGAGTTGCACCGGGAAGATGAAGAGGTCAGTAGAATAGAATAAAGATTTTAGAAGCAGACTTACTCAAATATGTGTGCTTGACTTATATGGCAAAGATTCTCACCCTAGTTTATTAAAGAAAATATGGCCTCTAAAATATATTCTGTTGGATCCTGTGCTTTATTAAAAGGGGAAAAAATAATCTTGACGCCTATCTCACATAATATTAAGAAGTAACAAAGTACACATTGAGCACTCCAGCTCAATATTCAAAATATGAAATGCTCCAAAAGCTAAAACTTTTTTGAGTACTGACATGATGCCACAAGTGAAAATTTTACACCTGACTCCCTGTGACAGGTTGCCGTTGGAACACAGTCAAGACCAGGCGTCCTCAAACTTTTTAAACAGGCGGCCAATTCACTGTCCCTCAGACTGTCAGAGGGCCAGACTATAGTTTAAAAAAAAAAAAAAAAAGCTATGAACAAATTCCTATGCACACTGCACGTATCTTATTTTGAAGTAAAAAACAAAATGAGAACAAATACAATTCACACCGCTTAATGTGGCCCACAGGCCGCAGTTTGAGGACGCCTGGTCAAGACTTTGTTTCATGCACAAAATTATTTAAAATATTGTATAAAATTACCGTTAGGCCATGTGCATAAGGAATATATGAAAGATATGTGAATTTGGTGTTTAGACTTGGGTTCCACATCCAAGATATCACATTATGAATATGTAAACATTCCAAAATGTGAAAAAATTGTAAATACTTTTGATCCTAAGCATTTTGAATAAGAGATATAGAACCTGTAACAATAAAACACAGGTATATTATAGACCTGAACATAAAAAGTCAAGCAAAAAATTGGGCAGTGCCTGTGGCTCAAGGAGTAAGGCGCCAGCCCCATATACCAGAGGTGGCAGGTTTAAACCCAGCCCCGGCTAAAAAACTGCAAAAAAAAAATCAAGGAAAAATGCATCTATCACAGGACAGAAAGATCAAAAGAAAATATTGATAAACTAGCATCAAAAGTAACATCTGCTCATTAAAGAAAGATAATGTATACATTAAAGAAAATGAAAAGGCAACCAGCACATTGGGGGAACATATTTTCAATTAATGTATCTGAAGATACATATGGTAGGAATTGTTTACAACTTCCTATAAATAACTAAGAAAATACCATCCATTCATATTTTTAAAAGGAGTAGAGAGATGACCAGCCACTTCAGAACATGTCCAGTATACATGCAAAAAGATGACTCTCAATCATCAAAAAACTGCCACTCTTAAACCACCACTTTAAATATAATGGCTCACGCTAGGCTAGCTAAGCACTCGGATAATACTGAAGTGTTAACAGGCACGGGGAACCATTCTCAAACACTGCTGGTGAACATTTTTGTCAATGTCTACGAAAACTCTGTTTCCTTCATATAACATAGTATTGCTGCAAGGGCAGAAAGGACCACAATGCCACATTGACTAATTATCATGTGCCAGCATCTTGGCCAAGAATCCTAAAACCTATAAAACTGGGAGCATTAGAGCTCTGATACTTGGGCATGAATTCTCAAGAAATTTGTCCTAAACAAGAAGTCTAAGGAAACAAGTATGGTTAAAAGCAAAACAGCCTGCTTTACCCAGATCTGCAAGATATTTCGCCTAAATTGTCCTCTGTCCACCCTTAAGGGTATCATATCAATTGTAGGCTATGTAAAGACACTGTCTCACAATTTTATGCAGCAAGGTCAGATATCTAAGCACCAACACTTCATCCTGGGTCCAAGATATAAAGAATCATGTACTACTAGTTCATTTATCAGTGTATTGACCAGGGTTATTATTGATTTTATTTTTGCACACACTGCTGGGTTTAATTATTAAGATCATCATTGAATTAGTGATGATAATGTAAAAGGAAGAATATTTCTTTTAAAATATATTTCATGTATACATACATATTATATATTAAAGCATTTTTCAATCAAAATAAAATTAGAAGCAGCTGATTAATAAATGAATGAACTTCCGTGTGCCTCTAACTTTAAAGTGAAACACAGCAATGAAATGTTTTGTTGGTATGTAATAACTATACCAACAATGAAGAGTTGGGGATAATCACTGGAAATAGGATAAAAAGTAGCAATAAAGTATTAACAGGTAAGTTTTTCCATGTTGTATGATACAGTGGAAGTGTTGACTATATAACAGGCAATATGAAAATGGAAGTGCATTTTCCCTAGCAGAATTTATGAAGCAGGCTCTGTTAATTCACTTTCTCACTGAAGTATTTTCTAAATCAATAAAATGTTTTTAAAAATGAAAGTATATTAACACTAAGCGCCATTAGAAAATCTAGAATACACATGTAATCTACTTCATAAAAGATTCTGTTCGTTCTGAAACTCACTTCAATGCTTAGAAAAATGAAATTTCTTCAGAAGGCACATTTACTACCACATGCAATCTGTAGTATTGAAGCGGTAATGTTTTAGGTAAAATCCATTAATGCCTCATTACATAGAAGCTTCTTTTAGAAAAGCTAATCCCTCTCAGAATGCACCAATAGAACACAGAAAACTTCATTTTCAGTATCAACCACTACACAAAGTTGCCAAACTTAACGTAAGTTTTCATTATCAGCTTAATCAATTTTTGAAAAAAAAGAAGCTAATTGCCAACTTTGTGGCCAAATCTTAATGGCAACAAAATATAGAATGATTTTAAGAACTGAAAAGTGATCTATTAACTCTCAAAAAGACATTAGCTTTTCACTCTTACTGTTAATTATTCTGGCAGAAAAGAATTCACATAAAATACACTTGGGGAAAGCCATAAATCAAATATTGAATGAAATGACAAAGAATTTATATCGCTTTTCAAATGAAAAGACAGATAATGACCTATTATGAAGGACATTAAATAGCTTCTTCTATAACCCTACAAAAATTGATTTGAACATGGAACCATCTTCCATTATCTCCTCCTTACAATATTTTTTGGATGCTGAACTTCTATTCAGAAGAAAAAGTGAGAATTTTCCAAAGCATTAATTTTAAAAATGAATTTATTTCTTTTATTCATTCAATGTCTATTTAAAGAAAAGTTATTAATTACCTTCTGTTAATCTGGATACATTTGATTGCGAAGAACAGAATACCATCACCAATTAATTCATTATAAAAAGATAATTTATCTTGCCTGAATTCTAAAATCCAAATAAATAATACCACCAGGGTTACTTTCTCTTTCATTTGCTTAGCTTTGCTTGCCTTCACTTATCTTTGCCTAGTCATCTCATTTCTTTCTTCTGCAAATAGATAACATCTACTTGCTGGTAAAGGTGGCCTTCCAATAGTTCCAGACTTCATACATAACAACCCCCCCAAAAGAGAAATACTACATGCTAACTGACATGGTCAGAAAATTCTAAATAATGGGACAATTCAGACTATATGCCTGCACTCCAGGTCGAAGATCAATGAATGATAATCCCATCAGCACCATAGGTAATGGAGAAGTTATCTAAAGGAAACACAGTGATATTTTTTATCAAAAAGAGATGGGAAACCATGATAAGTAGACAGATCAAATGAATAAAAAAAATCCAACACAGTCAACTACAATTTTTATGTCTAAATATTTACAACTTCTATACACGCAAATCACATAGCCTCCTATTAGGTATCTAGAAAGTACATAGTTAATGCACTTCTTACAGAGTAGGTGTTTATAACTTCATTTTGTTGATACAAAATGATAAATAAACAATCATAATTATCAAGGAAAATACCTAAAAGAACAAATTAATGAAATAATACTTAAAAATTATTCTCATTTATAATTTTCAAGTTATTTTTCTTGATTATCATATTTTAATAATATTGTTATCAAATAAAAGTTATTCATACAAGATATATCAAAATGATTGATATATCAAAATGGTGGAATTCTGGAAAAAATAACATGTACCAAGAAATGTTAAAAATGAGAGATAGTTGTAACCTATCTCAGGTTATGAATCATTGTCCAAAATGTTGGAATTTGGGAGCTCATGTTAATTCTGAACTTTTTTCTTCCTTAAATCCCACACGATTTTGTCCTTGACACAACCAACATGTTCAAAGTTGTACTCTCTCAGTAGTCTAGCCCTCTTTGTTATCTTTCAAAGTAGCTGGTACCATCCCTTGTACATGGTAATACATGCTCTAAAATGATAGGATTCTAGGTATCAGTGATTCTCCAAGTATGAACCAGGAGCTGTTGGGTTTTTTGGGACACTTGCATGAGGTCCACAATGTCAAAACTGTTTTCACAGTAATATAAAATTTTAAAAGTTGATTGACCTGACTTTAGAGTCTGCATTATAGCTAACTTTTAGAAGAAACCATTTGTTACATTTTAGTGTAGTTATCAGAGAAAAATTCCATAACTATCTGAAAAGACCATTAAAATGCCTCTCCCTTTCCAACTACATGTCTATGGGAGACAGATATGTATGCGCTTTAATCTTAACATTATCTAGCAAGACAGTGACTGGAGATGCACTTACAAAGCCAAGTTCACAGAGACATGAAAGAGATTTGCAAAAATATCAAACAAGGCCACTCTTTTTAATATACTTTTTGTTTTAAAAATATGGTTATTAGTTACACAAATGTTATATATGCTATAGTGTTTAATTTTTTAATTTTGCATAATCTTTATACCATATTTATAATTTTTGTTTTAATTTGAATACAGAAAATATCAATAGACAAAAACAAAAGGTCGTTGGTGTCCCTCAGTAATTTTTAAAAGCATTCAATGGTTCCTGATCAAAAAGTTTGAGAACCATTGCTGTATGCAAATGTAGATGATGTATTTAGCCAAATACGATTCTGTACAACCAACTGAACTTATTTTACTAAAAGGCAAAATTCTTGTCAACATGAGCTGAGCAATGTCCATGAGACAGATGCTAAAGATTAGGACTGCTATTAGAACACTGCCTAGTTCAGAGTATGAAGATCATATTCTCTCCCCCAGAATGAAGGGGAAAAAGTTTAAACTTCCTGAAAGCATTTTCTTTTGCACAGTTGAAAACAGAGCTTGAAAAACACTCAAAATTTCTGTTCCTACAGAGCTTATATGTGTATTGTTGGTCAGATAAATGCAGGTAAATAAAATGAACAAGATAATTTCAGGTTGTGATAAATGTTACTGCAAAAAAAAATGAAACCAAGAAAAAGCTTACAAAAAACTTGCAAAGAGTACTTTAGAACTTAAATAAGATAAGGGAAGTTCTCTTAGACGGAAATTTTGAACTGAGACTTGAATGACAAAAAGAAAGCAGATAGTGATGGGTACTGGAAAAAAAAAATTAAGACCTTGTTTTTGGATATGTTAAGTTTGAGTTGAATGTAAGACATCCAAGTGAAAATTTTGAGTGAGCAGCTTTATAGAAAAGTTCGTAGTTCTAGGGTAACTTAGAAAGTTGTACTCTGCTGTGAATCCACAATCTAACAGTGTTTAATTGATTATAAACACTATTGACTGAATAGGTAAGTTAATGGAGCATCTATTTCCCTGACTCTTAATTTTTCTATTTGTGTAATCTTATGTTTAATAAATTCATTATTAACTATCTTTCATTCTTGTTTCATATGAAGAAAAATGATAACCTAACCAGAAAGTCTGAGCATCTAACTTGTAGAAATCTCCTTAAACAAATTCTTAAATTAAAGTATTTCATAAAAATTGAGACGTTATTACTACTTACCTACTACACAAAAATCTTTGGAATAGCTAAGAAAATGTACATTTCTCGTACTGAACCTGCATATCCTTCCATAATAGGGTGGTTATGATATGGGCATAAGTATTCATTTTTGTGTTCATTCATTCATGTATTCACTTATTCTTTCATTTTTGGCAGACCTTGTTCCGTCTTTACTCTGACTCAGGCGATTTGCACAGGTAAGGGCAATGTCTGTTTCTGACTTATAGGCCAGTGCTGGACTCCAGACATATTTCAAAAATGGTAACCAACACTTTGGAGCTAAGAGAATAGCAATCACTGAGAGTCTTAGGGCAACAGAGAATGTAATGTTCTAGGAATTTCCTGGAAAAATCAGGAAATGTTTTATAATATTTTAAATAAAATTTAAAATAGAAGGTGAAAAAGTTTAATCCAAGCGAGAACAACATCATATCCTCTAATGGAGATATTATAAAAAAAATTGTAATATTTTTAAAAATAAACTGAAAAAATTGGTGGAAGAAAAGAAGGTAGGAAAATAGAGACAGAGAAAAGGATAAGAAAGTTAAAAAATTCAAGTGAACCCTTTGAACTGAGGCAGCGACAGTTGGGATAAAGATAGGCTTCCAATTATCAGACTTCGAACTTCGAGAACAGATAGTATCAGTCACCTGGCAGTGTTCAGTATAAAATGAGAGAGAGACATTCCAACTGGGAATGTCTAGTTGAATGGGCAAATCTGAAGGGAGGGTGAGATTTCATCTTTAAAGCATCATTGTATCAGTTTGAGATATAACCATGAATATCTCAAAAGTAAAGAGTGACAAAAAAATACACACAATGTTTAGGTAGAAGAAAAAGAGCACATGTAAAACAAACAAACCCAAACTGAGACAACAGGAAGACACTGTCACGAAAACCAAAGGAGGAGGGTGTGCTAAGGAGAGATGAATTAATAATGCCTGGATGACAAAGTTATAAGTTAAAAAGTATAACATTTGATATAAAGTTTGCTACAGTGATCCAAGATAAAGGAAAAGAAATAGTAATTGTCTTGCCATCATTCCTCACCAATGTTCAGAATTTTGCTACAATAGTGTTGATTTTTGAAAAATATAATTCAAGAGAAAGCTCTTTGGGGAAGATTTGAAAGAGAGTTGAAATACTTTAAGATTTGGCACAATAGAAGATTAAAGAAAGTAGTGCTCTTCAGTCTAAAGAAAGAATAACTTAATGTAGTTCTTCGAGTAGTCCTCACTTACATGGAGGACTCTCGAATGGAGAGTCTCCTCTGGAACAAACGCTTGGAAGTCAAGAAGTTGACACCAGACTATTTCACTAGGAAATGCTGTATTTTAATTTAGAAGAACAGAACAAGTTTGTGATGTAGAAAAGGGATTATGTATTTGGTCTTGCTTGTGTAGGGAAACAGTAAAGAGAAGTCAGAGAGAAACATATTATGTCCCGAAAGGAACATCAGTGTTTAATTGAGGAAAATAATGTCTCACTGAAACATTTTTGTAAGTTTTATATTCAGAAAAATATACTGACATGATTGTGTTTGCAGACTACTTAAATATAGCATTTTATGAAGATTAAACAGTTTTTGCTTCCAGATAATACATGTGTAGAACTGTTATTTTATTATTTCCTCTAGGTTTCAATAGTGGATGCAGTTTTTTCAATTTCTAGAATGGGTATGGCAAGCAGAGGAAGCTCTCGCTTTTCAACCTCAATGGCTTCTGAACCTGGAACGGAATATAATCATGAGAATTATTCTTTAATATTTTTTAGCTACTGTATCTCTGTATTCTGGGTTGTACCTGAAGGTTGAAGGTATAATTTAGTAACAAGAGAAAATATGAACCTGTAATTTTTGTAATCCAAGAAAATAAGGTAAATTTAAATTATCTTTATAATTCTGATTTATCATGTATTATTATTGATCCCTTTAGTGTAAAACTAGAAAAAAAAATGTTTGCTTAGGTATACATAAAAACAATCTTGACTTTGAATGGTAGAATAGTATATTTTAGGAAGACATGATTGACCTTTCAAAGCTAATGGTTTATGATTTATTCTTTTACCTCCTTCCATAAAAATGGACTTTAGGAGAATGACAGATACTTAAAAGAAATTGAGGGTCTTTTTTTCCTGGCTACATTTACGATGGTCTTTCTATGCTTCTAAGAAGGAAAAAGATCTCTTTAAGGACGGTGATCTTTGGTATACATTTAGCTATTATTGATTGTATTGTACTATAGTTGAAGTAACTAAACCTTCAGCTGATGGCAAATGGAAGTAAAATGTCTGATTATTTCACTTTGAATTTCAAAAGGCACACAGTCAAGTTTAAACTTAGCCAGCTAAAAATAAAATAATGGAAAAAGGTGTTGTCAGCTAACTCAACAAAAATAGAAATGTTTTCATTACTTCAAAAATAATGAAAATATATTTTAGTAAAGAAGAAATCAACACTCCATTTCCCAATATTATTTTGGAAACAGATCTTAAAATGATAATGTAAAAGAAGACCAGATGGAAAACACAGGAAGAAAAAATTAAACTTTGTGATATAACCTGAAAACAAACTCCATGTTTTATAATTAATTACATAAACATTTACCCAAGATCTTTTTATTAGGGCTTATTGGAAAGAAATTAAAGTATCCATGTGCAAATGAACATATGTGTGTTTATATGTATACACATAATGCACATATACACATATAGTATAAAATGTATTTATATATGTATTATACATCTATTGTTATATATTAATTAATGTGTGTATATATGTTTGTGGGTGTGTATAGGTATATATATGCTTTAAATATGTCTTGGTTTCCATAGAGTGAACTTGAAAATAGAAACCATTTAGTAGATTTGTAGATCTTGTAAAAAAAAAATTACAAAGTCTTTTGATCTTATAACACATAGTAAATTATGGTATATTATGAACAGCTTTACATTTTGACTAAGAGAGAAATTACTGCAAGTATGCTCCTCATGGAAACATGTGCTTTGTATTTTAAAAAGAACTGCAGAGAACAACTGCAAAGAAAACCCCATACACAAACTGAGGGAGGGTGTAGCACTAGTTGCAATTAGGCATATTGCTTTTGGAATTAATAGGGCTAATATTGTACAATATGACAAAAATTGAACATCATCTAAATTAGGAATATGCATCATATATTTGATTTCATATTTTGGTTAAACAGTCCATTTACCCTAATTTTAGTGTCCAATTTTAAAAATCAGTGTAAGTTTTTAAATCAAATACTATTGAAAGAAGTTATGTGTAAAAATTTCACAGTTGTGCAATGTCAAATATAATCAGAATGCCACAGTTAAAAATAAGCAGAAAATTAATTAAATTATTTTGATAATTGAGACCGATATACAAATATATTTTTTTCTTTATTACTTGTAAAACAAAAAGCATATATGAAAGGGGGAATCATGGAATTGAGAAAATTGACAATTAAAAGTAGGCTTTTAGGCTCAGCAACTGTAGCATAGTGATTATCGCGCCAGGCACATGCCCCAAGACTGGCAGGTGAGAGCCCAGCCCAGGCCTGCTAAAAACAACAATGACAACGCCACCCACTGGGCATTGTGGTGGGTGCCTGCAGTCCCAGCTACTTGGGAGGCTAAGGCAAAAGAACCCCTTGAACCCAAGAGTTTGAGGTTGCTGTGAGCTGTGACATTACAGCACTCTAGAGGGAAACGTAGTGAGATTCTGTCTCAAAAAAAAAAAGTAGGCTTTTATGATTTTAAATAATATGATTAATCCTAGAGAAATCTATGTTGAAGAAGATGGCTATCAGTCATGAGATGCTTTTAACCTATTAACGTAAGTTCCTGTGAATAAAATTTAAGGTATTTGTGAAAAAAGAAAGCCCAGGGCATTTTGACATATATTTATATAGTGTTAATTATAATCCATTCATTAAAAAATAAGAGGCTTTGTATTAACCTAGAACTATGCAGCGTGCTTAGGATAAAGAAGTACATAAAATGTAGTTCATTAATTTGAAGAACTGAACTCCATGCAGGAGGTAGGCATTGTAATAAAGCCTTTGTGTTCATGAATCCATCATCTATCAGATATGTTTCCCAATTCTCTCAGGCTGTAATAGCCTATCTTTATTCCTCAGATCCATGACTTCCCAACCTTGGTTGTCTGTACTTGACATTTCTTCGGCCTGGGATGTTTGACATGGCTGGCTACTTCAACCATAGTTTGGGCATAGACTGCTAGTTACCTATATTAACTATATTACTGATTATAATATGCAGCATGCCTTTTTTTCTTTTTGTTTAAAATTTTGTTTGGAAGAAAAGATTAAATTTATTCAAAGCCAAATACAACAATAGTAGTCTACAATTTCTTAAACTCCTTTGCTATTAGAGCACACATACTTCCCATTTGTGAGGATATGAATTAAACAAAATCCACTGGACACTTCTTTGGGAAAGCTTTTGCTTTTCTAAAAACAGACAAAATGTTACTATCCCTTAGTTCTTTCTGCTTTGAACAGAGTTGGAAAAAAATATGGCAGCATATTATGCAAAAAAGTGAAGGAAGCCCCTATCAGGATGAAGAAATTTTGGTGAAAGAGACCAGGCATATTAAGGAGGCTTATGGGTAGAATTTATGTTTTAGAGATAAATTCTAAGAAAAATGAAAAAAATTTCAGAAGATGAAACACTTTTTGTGGGACAATGAAATTCATTTTATTCACTGTGATTATAAAGTGACTACAGAACAATAAGGTACTATATATAGTGATTACCAGTAGGAAGTAGTTATTTCTAAAGTATTACTCAGATAAATTGTCACATCTGAAGATATAAACATACGAGTATTTCTTGAAATCACAGGGTAATAGCTGGGCATTGTGGTGGGCGCCTGTAGTCCCAGCTACTCGGGAGGCTGAGGCAAGAGAATCGCTTAAGCCCAGGATTTGGAGGTTGCTGTGAGCTGTGTGAGGCCACGGCCCTCTACCGAGGGCCATAAAGTGAGACTCTGTCTCTACAAAAAAAAAAAAGAAATCACAGGGTAAATAATTATATGCTATCCTATAGACAGAGTATAATGAGTGGGATAAAAAGATGTTCAGGAAGTTTGGGAAGCTCAATGCTAAATGGGCAAGATTGGAGAGAGAGAGAAGACATATGGAGAAATACATTCAAAGATCAAAGAAAATCAGGAAAAAAGTCCTGAAATATAATTAACAGGGTAGTTACTTATCTGATGATAACATGTTTAAGTGCTAACTGTATATCAAGTTAAAAGACAAACTCAAAATTCAGATAGATTTAGAAATTGAGCTCTCTACTCTCTTAGAATAATTGAAAAATTTATATTTCATAAAAAATTTTCTACTGTAAGTATGTGCATAGAGAACTTTCTGCTTTTTGCAAATGAATAGCAGAAAAAAGAGGAAGGGTCTGTATTAGTGCGTGATAATGCATATACTGCACTCTGATAAATGTGGTAACAGAACCAAATATAATTTAATGTAGGAAAACAAGAGATTTACTGCTTCTGGTAGACAAATGTGAAGTACGTTATGCCTACACACAACTTATTGAATATGACTATCTAGTACAATATAACAGAATATAACTTCTTAGTGCATATAACTCCATCAAGAACAGCCTACCCATTTTCAAGTTACTATTTCCAGTTATTTTAAAAATCTAAAATGACAAACAACTACTAGTGAATATCATTGACATGGAAGCAGTAGGTCACACCACTCTCTCAATATGAGAAAAACATCCTTTTATTTATTGAGGGATATTTCTTTTATTTGAGACAAAGTCTCACTTTATTGCCCTCAGTAGAGTTCCATGGCATCACAGCAACCTCCACCTCCTGGGTTTAGGCGATTCTCTTGCCTTAGCCTCCCTAGTAGCTGGGACAATAGGCCCCAGCCACAACGCCCTGCTATTTTTTTGTTGTAGTTTGGCCAGAGCTGGATTTGAACCCACCAACCTCCGTATATGGAGCCAGCACCCAACTCACTGAGCCACAGGCGCTGCTCCTATTAAGGAATATTTCTAACTTAGAGTTACACAGCCATAGCTGAGTTTGTACCTCAACATTACATGGTAGAGTATGTCATGCACACCTCGTGTGTGGTGTCTTGCTGAGTGCCATTCATTATTGTTGCTGCATGTTTTTGTGTGCCATAGGACATGAAACATTAACAAATGCCACTCAGCATGACACCACACATTGACACAAACACAGTTGCAAGACAAAGATATATCAAAGTTATTAAACCTTACAAATTGTTTGTATGGTGCTGCCAATGTACCCATGCAGCAACATGGTAAATTTGTGAATGTAATAGTCAGACTGTGGATGATGCCAGCTCTGATAGCCATTCCAGAAGAAGAGTTCCAGAATTGCTTTGAAGAGTGGACAAGGCCACAGTACACAGTAGCACAGTACACAGCTTCCCCAGGGAAGTACATTGAAGTTGACTGTAGTGATATTCAGCAATGAGGTATGTGGTACTTTTTCTAGAGGGTTGTGAACTTAATTGTTTGACCTCAAATTTAATGGAAGTTCTCATAAGAAATACATATAATATTAACATAAACCCTCTGCTCTGTTTTTTCTACAAAAAATATTTGATACTTTTTTTTTTTTTTTTTTATAGAGACAGAGTCTCACTCTATGGCCCTCGGTAGAGTGCCGTGGCCTCACACAGCTCACAGCAGCCTCCAACTCCTGGGCTTAAGTGATTCTCTTGCCTCAGCCTCCCGAGTAGCTGGGACTACAGGCACCCGCCACAACGCCCGGCTAGTATTTGATACATTTTTAACAAAGCATACTTAATAAAAATATTAGTTTGAAAGGAAACAAATTTATTAATCTGGAGGTGAAAGTTCTATTTCTCACTCAAAGCCTTGTATGTAATGGATTTGACTTCATGAAGTGATGTCACTTAAGTTGTCCTTGTAATATGTTACATATTTGATTGCCAAGAATGAGTAGTTGCTGTAAGGTCTGAAAATGTAAGAAAATTGGTGGATATGAAATGACAAAGATAATATTAGAAACATTTTTAAAAAGATTTCAGTAGACTTTCTTGTCTAACACAAAATTTGTTCTATAATTCATGAGATGGATAAAAATACTTTTATAGCAAATAATAATGATACTAAAGTTATATTGTTTAAAGTGTGTTAGTCAAATCACTTTGATGGCTTCTGTGCAATATACAAACACATAAGAGAAATCTATCACACCACCCGCAAATCAAAGAGTTTACCAGGGATTATTTTTTTAACATTTATAAATACTATTAATGCTTATCTTCTTTTGATAGAAAAAGAAAGTTAGCATTCTTTTGCTATTTATTAGGTTACTCATAATTTGCTCCATTTGAGACCTTTTTCAAACTTGAAAGATAATTTTTCTACTGTGGAGCTCAGAAAAAAAACCAAACCAGAGAACACGCTTAAGAAACATATATTCTGTAGTTTTTATGAAATAGTAAGTAATAAGCACACTATCCCTTGCTGTAGAGAGAAGAGTGTCTTCTTCGGTGGCCAGGTACAAGAGGTATATTGTAAATACAAAAAGATGTATTATTTCTTTAATGCATAATTGAATAAAGGAGAGAGCTTTTTGCATCTTCTTTGATCATTTTTCTAGTGCCAAAAAGATGATGGCTTACTGACCATGGTAGTTGCCTGACAGTGACATTGACAGAGTGATGGTTCAGTGCTTACTGCTCGTAAATAAGACAGTAATTCTCTTAGAAACTTAGTTTTGCAGCTTAACTTCCAAAAGGTTTCCTAAAATCTTAAGCTAAAATCTCTCTTTTTGAAATCCTAACTAGGATTTTGTGAGCCATTTAATAACATGTAATTAATTCTTTCCTTCTTAAAATCCCCCGAAGCTATTTTTTTCATTTCACTGTTCTTTGACCAATAGTGTTGGTTTCAAGAATTAAATGTAATGTCAACTGTTTTACACAGTGATTGTGAGATAGCCAAGGTTCAGCAAAAGTTCAGGAGTAACATGATTATATAGAAGTCCTCATATATATGAGCCACATATGAGACATCAGCTATAGCTAAGCAACTGTGGATAGAATATACTTTTGAGAAAAGTTAAAAACAAAGTAAATTCCTAGAAATTTTGAGATACTTTCTGGCTATCTCTTATAAGTCCTCCTGTAATTTACTTTGATCTCAGAACATTTACCTTATTTGTCTCTTTACATCTGAAGTTGCTGACACCATTATGCCTAACTGATAACTCAGAATATTAAAACTCATTCATGATCACTTGCTGTAAAATAGAGTATGGAACATAAAATATACCGGATGATTGAATGAAGGAATGAAACTTCTCTTTGGATGTACTGCAAGCTTATTTACCTAAGTTTTGAATTCAAGTCAGAAAGAATTTTACTGTATTTCATTTGATATAAGGAGAAAGTGAATTTTCCAGGCCAGTTGAAGACACTGCACTCCTAATAAGTTCAGATAATAGTAATACTCACAATTATGGAAAACTTGCACATAAAGACAATGTTACAATATGAGTTTCTGAACACCAGGACTTTCTTACCCATTGAATGTCATGGTCTTAGCTCAGGGCCTGTGGTGGTAGCTCACTTAAAAAAATCATTATTGCTGCCATCATCAATGTCAAAGCAATAGCAAAACATGTACTAGTTATTGTCAATTTATAATTTGTTCATATAAGAATGCTTGAGGAAAGGTATTTCAAAGCGAAATTTACTCAGAACTAAGGCTCAAACAAATTACCCACAGATACAAACTTAAAAATTTGCAAAGCCAAAAGTTGAACCATAGATTTGTCTAAAACAAATCTTAAGGTGTGAGTTACAAAATTCACCTTTAGTGTGAAGTATTGTTTTTTTTTTTTTGGTTAATACTATTAGTTTTGTTTTTTTTTCCTTTTTTTTTTTTTTTTTCTTTTTTATTGTTGGGGATTCATTGAGGGTACAATAAGCCAGGTTACACTGATTGCAATTGTTAGGTAAAGTCCCTCTTGCAATCATGTCTTGCCCCCATAAAGTGTGACACACACCAAGGCCCCACCCACCTCCCTCCTTCCCTCTTTCTGTTTCCCCCCCATAACCATAATTGTCATTAATTGTCCTCATATCAAAATTGAGTACATAGGATTCATGCTTCTCCATTCTTGTGATGCTTTACTAAGAATAATGTCTTCCACTTCCATCCAGGTTAATGCGAAGGATGTAAAGTCTCCATTTTTTTTAATGGCTGAATAGTATTCCATGGTATACATATACCACAGCTTGTTAATCCATTCCTGGGTTGGTGGGCATTTAGGCTGTTTCCACATTTTGGTGATTGTAAATTGAGCTGCAATAAACAGTCTAGTACAAGTGTCCTTATGATAAAAGGATTTTTTTCCTTCTGGGTAGATGCCCAGTAATGGGATTGCAGGATCAAATGGGAGGTCTAGGTTGAGTGCTTTGAGGTTTCTCCATACTTCCTTCCAGAAAGGTTGTACTAGTTTGCAATTCCACCAGCAGTGTAAAAGTGTTCCCTTCTCTCCACATCCACGCTAGCATCTGCAGTTTTGAGATTTTGTGATGTGGGCCATTCACACTGGGGTTAGATGATACCTCAGGGATGTTTTGATTTGCATTTCTCTAATATATAGAGATGATGAACATTTTTTCATGTGTTTGTTAGCCATTCGTCCGTCATCTTTAGAGAAAGTTCTATTCATGTATCTTGCCCTTTGATATATGGGATTGTTGGCTTTTTTCCTGTGGATTAATTTGAGTTCTCTATAGATCCTAGTTATCAAGCTTTTGTCTGATTGAAAATATGCAAATATCCTTTCCCATTGTGTAGGTTGTCTCTTTGCTTTGGTTATTGTCTCCTTAGCTGTACAGAAGCTTTTCAGTTTCATGAAGTCCCATTTGTTTATTTTTGTTGTTGTTGCAATTGCCATGGCAGTCTTCTTCATGAAGCCTTTCCCCAGGCCAATATCTTCCAGTGTTTTTCCTATGCTTTCTTGGAGGATTTTTATTGTTTCATGCCTTAAATTTAAGTCCTTTATCCATCTTGAATCAATTTTTGTGAGTGGGGAAAGGTGTGGGTCCAGTTTCAGTCTTTTACATGTAGACATCCAGTTCTCCCAACACCATTTATTGAATAGGGAGTCTTTCCCCCGAGGTATGTTCTTGTTTGGTTTATCAAAGATTAGGTGCTTGTAAAATGTTAGTTTCATTTCTTGGTTTTCAATTCGATTCCAAGTGTCTATGTCTCTGTTTTTGTACCAGTACCATGCTGCCTTGAGCACTATGGCTTTGTAGTACAGACTAAAATCTGGTATGCTGATGCTCCCAGCTTTATTTTTGTTACAGAGAACTGCCTTAGCTATACAGGTTTTTTTCCGGTTCCATACAAAACGCAGAATTATTTTTTCCAAATCTTGAAAGTACGATGTTGGTATTTTGATAGGAATGGCATTGAATAGGTAGATTGCTTTGGGAAGTATAGACATTTTAACAATGTTGATTCTTCCCATCCATGAGCATGGTATGTTCTTCCATTTGTTAATATCCTCTGCTATTTCCTTTCTGAGGATTTCATAGTCTGAAGTATTGTTTTTACTATGGCATTCCAGAGATGATGCCACTATTTGCCTTTCCCAATTATCATTTTCATCTGCTGAGCACAATGGGAATTTCCCTGACCCTTCTGTTCTTACAACTACAGCTGTTGTACCTGTTCAAGTTTATTCTCTTCCATAAAAAAAAAAAAAAAAAAAAAAGTCCTATAAGAATTTACTGCTTGAAACTAAATTTTCCCTCTGTGGCTAAGTTAAATAGTTGTACTTAGAACAAAGTATCATATTATTCTGAATTGGAAAACTGCCAAAGAAAAAAGAAAAAGATATATTTACATGGAGTGAACAGATTGCACAGAAAAAAATGATAAATATTTTAAGATTTTTACAACATAAAAATATAACAGAAAATAATAAAAATAGTGAACATTGTTTGAAAACTTTTATATATCTGTACCGTTTTCTCTACAGGATATGTTAGATATTCATAGAATTCACTTCCTTTAATTAAAGACAATTACATCACATTATGAAGACACAATTACAAAGAGTTAGAAAGCTGTCCAGATATCTCTTTTGTTCCAGAGTCAATTCGTCTCCACTTTTACAGCATGCCAGGAAAAAAAATTGCATTATTTTTCAGATTAATGTATAACATCAACCTGAATTGAGTGGCTTCATTTACAAATCCTTTCAACTTATATTTATTTAAAGTCTACCAAGCACTGGGCCTGGTGCTGAGCTCCTGAGTTGAAAAAAAAAAAGGAATTCTGTATAGTTCTGTATAGTTCCAGATACTGAGAAGATTGTTGTCAAACTAAACCCTGGGAATATAAAAATATTTTCCTAATAATTTAGATGAATATGGGAAAGAATCTGACCATCCCTTCTATTTCATTGTTCTAAAATATCCAGGTTTGGGCCAGGCACAGTGGCTCATACCTGTAATGCCAGCACTGTGGAAGGCTAAGGCAGGCGGATTGCTTGAGCTCAGGAGTTCCAAAACAGCTGAGCAAGGGAAAGACCCTGTCTCTACTAAAAATAGAAAAAACAAGCTAGGCATTGTGGCAGGTTCCTGTAGTCCCAGATACTTGGGAGGCTGAGGCAAAAGGAAGGCTTAAGCCCAAGAGTTTGAGGTTGCTGTGAGGTATGACGCTATAGCACTCTACCCAGGGAGACAAAGCGAGACTCTTATCTTAAAAAAAAATAATAATAATTTAAAAGTAATAAATAAATGAATAAAATATCCAATATTGTTTGGATAACAATGCACAGATTGACTGAATATATTGATCACTAAGTGTTCTTATAGCAATTTAAAATTTCTTTATAGTTGTTATATGAAATTGTCTATTTTATAAATATATCAATTTTGATATGTAAGTATTATCATATCAACCACCTAAAATGAAGTAACCTCTATCACAATCCTTAGGGTAAGAGCATACATATTTATTATTGATAAATTATAATACAGATAATCTACTGATACATAATTGAGTTTCATTTGTCTTCTATAATTTCTATTTAAGCCTAATCTCCATCAATAAATCCTCCCAGTAAACTCTAACTTTTAATCCAAAATCTCTGGCCTCATAATCACATCTTAAACAACACTTCTATATTACCTTCCTCATTACTAAACATTTTGTATATGTCTTTCAGATGTCACCAGATAATAAGCACCACAAAGCCATGAGTCCTTTTTCATTCACAGCAATGTTCTAAAAGTGGGAGAGGATCAAGTAGTAAAAGCACAGACATCTATTTGGAGAAGTCAAAGATATCTCTGGAAAATTCACATGTAAGGTCTGACAATTTACAAACTCTGTGTTCACAAACTAATCCTAGAAAATGTGTCTCATACCTCGTTGGTGAATATCACTATGGTCACCTTTTAAATAATCCCCTTGGAAAGCTGTGCCCTCATACCAGCACCTAGTTCACCCTTCAAAGCAATTTTGGAGCTCTTTTCCTGAAATGGCCATCACAACTGTTGTTGTCTTACCCTTGATGTCCTGAATGCCTATAAAACGTCTTATTTTCAATATTTCTTGGATCTTTGGGTAAACAAAATGTCATTAACATTGGGGTCATATCAAGTGAGTAAGAAGGAGTGTTTCAATACAGTTATTTGTTTACTAGCTAAAAACTCCCTCCCAGGCCGTGCCCTGTGCGCTGGTACATTGTCCCGAAGCAAGAGCCACACCTTTCTCATGCCAAGATTTTCAGTTAAGATTGTCCGTTTCTCTATTGATGTTTACTTGGTCTGCTATGCTTCTCACAGTCATTCAGTGATTTCGATGCACAATTTCATGAATTTTTACAATGTTTTTTGTCAGTTCTGCTTATTATTGGCTGTCCTGATTTATCCTCATCAGTGATGCTTTCCTTCCTCTCAGAAAAGCGTTGAATCCATTTGTACACTGCCGTTTTCTTCATGCATTATCCCCATAAACTTGGACTGATGTGCCCCTGATTTCATTTCCACTCTTGCCAAGTTTTAACAAACGTTAAGAAATGTAATGTTTGTTCCTTGCTCTAATTCGAGTCCCAGCATTCTTGTGATGGCACATATAAACATGCAAAACGAATCATCAACAGCACTCAGCAAGACACCAGCTCTTTCTTGTCCACAGGAATGTGGCAGGGTTGTGAAATCTCACCAAGCTGTTTGTACAGGGCTGCTGACGTAAGCACCAATTGTCAGACTCATATGAGCCAAAGAGGAGTGAAGGTTCAATAGGAATTCTCTGGACTGAGAATGTTTCACACAAGATGAATACCAGGTGAAAGGGGCAAACAAATTGAGAAAAGATTGTTCAGTTGGAGAAAAATACAATCCAGGGTTCCTAGACTGAAACATGTGAGGCAAATTTTAGAGAAAAGAAAGCTGATTCATAAGTAAGAATATGAGCTGAAGTAGTTTATGATATACCCCAGTAAGACCTGGTGTTCAAGTATTTCTTGGCAGTAAAAACTCCTGAGTTCAAGTTATCCTCTTGCCTCTATTTCCTGAGCATCAAGGACTACAGGCATACTCCACCATGCCTGGCTAGTTTTTCTATTTTTTAGTAGAGACTGGGTCTTGTTCTTGCTCAGGCTGGTCTGGAGGTCCTAAACTCAAGCAATCCACCTGCCTTGGGTTTGCAGTGTGCTAGAATTACAGGTGTGAGTCCCTGTGCCTGGCCTTAAAATATTGTTTTTGATATACTAGATATAAAAGTAGAATGCCAATAGTTGGCATGATGAGACAACTACGCAATTATCTTCTTGTCACAACCATACACTCTTCCCAACACAAGTGACTTGATTATCTCAGTTTAAAGATATTGTATTGTGTTCAGATAGTACCTTCATTTGTTGCAAATAATGTCTCCAGGAAGTGAAGGATTTGGCTTCATTTCACATTGGAAGAGAAGCCTCCTCAAGAAACTAAAGATAGAACTACCATATGACCCAGCAATTTCATTGTTAGTTATATATCCAGGAAAAAGGATTTCAGTATATTGAAAGGGTACCTGCATTCACCTGTTTATTACAGCACTATTCACAGTGGCCAAGATTTGGCAACAACCTAAGTGTGCATCAGCAGGTGTATAGAAAAGGAAATTGTGGTGCATACTATGGAATATTATATAAGCATAAAAAAGAATTAAATACTGCCATTTGCAATGACATGGACGAAACTGGAGAGTATTCTGCTAAGTGAAATAAGCCAAGCACAGAATGAAAAATCTCTCATGTTCTCACTCCTTATGTGGGAGCTAAATATTAAAAACAACTGATCTCATGCAGACAGAGAGTAGAATGATGGTTAGGAGAGACTGGGAAAGGGTAGCAGGAAGGGCAGATAGAGTGGAGATGGTTAGTGAATGCAAAAATATAATTAGGTTGTTAGATAGAATGAAAAATTGTTTGTAGCATAGCAAAGTGTAATCAACCATAACTAAAAGAGTGGAATTGGAATGTTCCTAACACAAAGAAATGAAAAATGCTTGAGGTGAGGGATACCCCGATTATCCTAATTTGATTGATTCACATTATATGTATATATCAAACATCACATGTACTCTATAAAGATATGCAACTATTATGTACCCGTAATTATTAAAACATTTTAAAACCTTACAAAAATGTAGGCAGAGCAATTAGAAGACAAAGACACTTTGAATTATGAATGTGCTAGCTTTAAGAGGGTTCCTGTGTTACTTCTGGGGCAGTGACAAATCTACAGCAGAGGGGATAAGTTCCAAGGAGTTTAATGTGAGACTTTAGTTTTTTAGATATATTTCATTAGAGGAGTTGGTTTAAAAAACATGAGGGTTAGAGAGAAGGAGGGTGAGGGGTGGGGCCTTGGTGTGTGCCACACCTTCTGGGGGCAAGACACGCTTGCAAGGGGAACTTCACCTAACAAATGCAATCAGTGTAACCTGGCTTATTGTACCCTCAATGAATCCCCAACAATAAAAAAATAATAATAATAAAGAATATCTGAGTTCTTGAGTGATGGTATTTTGAGACAAAGAGAGTTATTACATATGACAATAAATTTAGATATTTTGGAAGGATACATTTTGAAAATTGGGATAGGATATATATATATATATTCAATCTATCCTAATTTTATATATATACACACATGAAGGCAAAAAAAAAATTGGAGAGAAAGAAGAAAAGAAGGAATAATTGATAAAAACAAGGTAGCCAGGAATAAATAGGAGTAAAAGCGTTGATGAGTGGATCAGTCTTATAATTTAAAAATCAGTCTTACGTTTTAGATCTTGGAATACTTTTAATTACCTGAGTCAATGTCATCCCTTTTTTTTTTTTAATCCAGTGTGAGTTGATGTTATGTTACTTATATTTTCCTCTTTAGATATAAAGATGGGTGCAGATGATAGTGAGTTATAGGAGGCTCTTAGAAGATGTTATATTACCCTTTCTGATGCCTAAATTATTTATATAAACTAGAAAGCAAGATTATCCACTAAAAGGTGTGGGTGGAGCATGAAGGATTTCAGATTTCTGGAAAGTGCTTATAATTTAACATTGTAAAGGAAGTAAAAGAGAATAGAATAAAATAAGATTACAGATTAATGTTTAGTATATGATTACTGACTTGATGAAATTTAACTAACTATGGAAGACAATGTCAGATTATCAAGTTTACTTAAAATTGTTTCTTCCAAAATGAACATTTATTTAAGCATTTTCTTCTGTAGCTTTTTATATCCCTTGTCTCTTGAATTTGGAACAAATACACGGAAGAACTACATAAACTTGAAACATTTTTTACATGATCTTCTATTACTAATAATTGTACACATCAAATATTAACCATGTAAGTCATGTTAGAAGACTTTCTGTAAGAAAAGGGGCAGATTCATCATTTCCTCCAGTACTTGCATTAATTCTCTTCTCTTTATCAAGGTGTTATTTCAATCCCCTTTTTTATTAAGAGTAAGTAATAAATGCAATTTATCGGTGTCTTAAAAAGTTTCTTATTGGCCTTGATTACAATCAAATCAATTACAAATAATCTATTATTAAACAAAGTACCATTATTCACAAAATTTTTAAAGAATGACAGATATAATTTTAGATCATTAGGTGAAATATCCATTAAATAATATGTAAATATACACAAATATACAAATAAAACTATATGTGTATAAAATGTTTGTGTATGTGTGTGCATGTATGTGTGTATACTGTCTGTCATGCTGGGTATTTGTGGAGACTGACCCCAGGATTCTCAGGGATACTAAAATCTGAGCATGCTTAACTCCTTTATATAAAATGGGGCAGTAATGCATGTAACTTACACTCATCCTCTCTTTAAATCATATCAAGATTATATTGAGTACCTAACACAATATAAATGCTATATAATTAGTTGCTCTATTGTGTTGATTTTTAGATGTATATTTTTTCTTATATTTTTATTTTTATTTTAATATTTTCAATCCACAGTTGGCTGAATCCATAAATGCAGAGCTCTGGTATACAAAGAGCTGCCTATATGGTATTTGAACATGTATTTCCTGAACCCAACTTTGTGAAAGCAAGTTTAAAAAAAATTTTACTTTCTGATCTTATAAATGAGGAGAATTAAAATATGTTAAAATATGAAATAACAATAAATTCTACACCTGTATTCATTGTAAAAAAAAACCCCCAAAACTGTTTTCTAGAACAATATATAATCAGTAAAAAAGCATTTTTATCCGTATACATATGAAAAACATAAATAAAACACTTAACTTTATTCTTATCTGTGCCATTGAAAACGTATGGTTGAAGGGGTTTATTTTTTGACAGTCCCCAACTTACAAAAAATTCCTTCACTTAAAGTTAATTTATAAGGTCTATTTTTACATACATAAGGTTTCCTGGCTGCCATGTAAAGACCATTATTCTACACAGAAATTGTATATGTTGATAGTAGAAAATAACTTATGAATGTCAGTATTGTTAAAAATAGTCATAACACTTAGCTAAAGCTCCTCTTACATGAATAGTCGAGGCATAGTTGGGGAAATTTCAAATACGGTACCTATTTGTAGTAAAATGTATTTAGCTGACATGAAATATATATAGCCTTTCATCTGATGTGAAGAGGAGGAAAAGGAAAAGGTGAAAATAAGAAATATTTTCCTGAGAAAAAGAAACATGTATTTAAAAACAGGTTTTTAAGATGTTATAACATTCTTATAATTATGATCATTTTGGATTCTTTGAAAGTGAAATAGTGATAAATGATTTGTATTATCTTCACATAGAGCTAACAATTCATCTCCTCTTAAGTTTTATTCACTTAAAAAGGCTTCAAATAGGAAATGCACAAATACTGACATCATTAAGTTCGTGATAAATGACCTGATTAACTTTGACTTTGGAAGATAAATCATTGCTGAGGATTGTGGTGGGGATTGAGACATATGGTTTTTAGGACTTTACTAAAGTTAAAATTTAAAGAGGGATGTGCACAGTCTTCATCAGGCTCATGAGTTTGGCAATTGCCCTCACTATCAATAACATAGTGAGCGATTTCAGGGAGGATTTGGATCCCTACACATGAATTCCAAAGCTATGTCACCATTTTTAGTATTTCTCATGTGTCAGAAATGTAACTCTTATATTATAGTGCCCAAAGCTTTGCCTTGCTTTAGGTGAAAATTCAAGTGATTGTCTGTTACATTGGAGCAAATTAGTACTCTGCAAACTTTGGGAAAAGGAAGTATAATTTGTGATAATTCTTCCCATTCTACAATACATCTAAACATATACAACATATTACAACTGAAAATAATAAGCATCAAATCTTACCCCGTTATATTATAAAACGTATATAAAGTTCTATGTCTTTAGAATGTATAGATAATACAATGAGAAAAGTTAAAGTACTAGCTACAAATTACAAAATAGAAAATACAGACATAGTTTAGTTAGGTGATTTTGCAAAAGTCACAGAGATTTAAAAATATTAGACTATGGACATTAACCTATATCCTGGGTTTGATGTGTGCTTGAAATTTACTTCCTCCGAATTTTGATTGCAGTTCTATTGCTATAATAGTTTACCACATGAATTTAAATCATACTCCCCACGGCCTAATTTTCCACTTCTACAAAATATGTGTAGTGGTAAATCAACATTTTCCAAAGTATGTGCCTCATAATTCACTTTGAGCTGCTAATTTTATAGAAAAGATTTCATGGTCAGTGGTTAGGAGTTCTATGCTAAAAAAACATTAAATGAGATTCTTTTTTAACTGAAGGGCTCCTGAGAGACTGTTATTGTCCTAAGAAATTGTAAATCATTTAGAAATTTATATAACACACAACATCCATTTGAAAATGAAAATTCTTATACTTCCCCTTTTCACCCCTAATGTAGTGGAAGTTGAGATTTAGGGAACAGACATGAGGAAACTTTAGACAAGATCTCTAAATTTCATTTTATTCCAATATAGTATACTGTATTCTATTCATTTTCATTATTATTTCTATCAATTTCTACCTTGTTATACGCACACACACACAGACACTCAATCTAGTGTAAGACATATTGTCATAGTTTGGAGATGTAGAAAAATCATACAACCTACAATTAAAAATTAAAGTTTTCTTAATAAATTCTATTATTTGCACCATCATCTCTGTTTAAGTAGCACAGCTATTTGATTTAAATGGAGGAGGAATTTATGTCTCTAAAAGTTTCTCTTTAATTTTTGGCATAAAAGATATCAATTTTTGATGTTTCTAATGAAGTATTATTTGATAAACTGCTTAATTTTATTGTTGTCTTTTTCTCCATACAATTTCAGAGAATGAACAGCAGGTGTCTGTAGGTCAGAAGTCACTTCTCAGCTCTGACAGTTACTAGCCTTATAATTAAGAAATAAGAATGTTTACATACTTCTCATAGTTATTTCATCTGTAAGTGGGTTAAAAATACTATTGTTGTCATGTGAGTGTTGTGATGATGAGGACACTAATTGTCACATATGGAACACTCAAAAATATGAGTTTTCACTATAATTTCACTTTATTATTTTTATTAATTTTTAATTAAAACCCTAACACTGTACATTTATGGAGTATAATGTGATGACTAACTTTAGAACTATCTTAGTTTTGACTATAAAATGAGTCCTATATGCTTATTCTTTCGTGACTCAGTTTAAAGTTGTACAAAAACTCATGGCAGAGATTTTTGTTACCTTCGTTGAGAAAAGATGACTTATATGGCCTGCCAGTATACCCTGGAAGCTACGATTTCCCATCGCTAGTAACTGGAACCATTTCAAGAGGTCACTAAGAGTGTTGCAGGGTTTTGTTGTTGTTTATTTTACTTGTTTATTTCTACCCAGAACTCCAGAGGAATTTATGGATGAGTGCCCCCAGATCACAAAAGATTTCATTTATAAAATAGAGATTGTTTTGTTTAATATTATTCCAATTAAAATTCAATTCATGACCTTAATTTACATACAAGGGCTGAGTTTCTGAACTAACTGTCAAAACCTTACCTTGGTTACATGATTTTTAAATAGTAAATAATTTTAAGTAGAGGAGAATCCCATTTGGAATAAAAATTGAGTAACCACGTCATACATTATACATTGGCTATATATCGTCTAAAGTATCAGTGAAGTAGTACTAACCTCATATATTAAGTTATATGTTTGAAATCTTTGAATTTTTTTGAAATTATGTCAATTATTTTTTAAAAACATTTTAGCAGACTGGAATTTCTAAGAAAAATGCAATGTCAGAGTCAATTAACAATTAAAATATTTTTCTAAGTTACTGCTTGAGTTATCATCATTTCCTTCCATATATACTTTGAAGATTAATAAAAAGTAAGCTTTGCAAAGTGCCAAATATGGTAGAAATTTCCTAACAAGACTATCCTACACTGATCTACACAATTTTGTTTGAAAAAACATTAGTTTCATAGTGTATAGCTTATTAAAAAATGTTGATCTTCCTCTTGTACTGACATCAATTGTACTTAATAACTGTACATTCTAGAAACACCAGAATTTAGGGAATTTTTGTCTTAAATTTTAAGACATACACCTGTATTTCTCTTTACTAACAAACTCAGATGAAGTGGGCATTCCTTGCTTTTGTTTGGACTATAATTTCAGGAGAGGGTATGTCTTTTAAGCAGAATAGATTCTCTATACATAGTGAATGCAATGGAACAATTCCAAGATATATTTTACTTAAAGCAAAGCAGTCAGGATAATTGTGGTATATTAAAACAACAGCACATACTCTTTCAACATAAAGTTAGGTTCTTTAGAATCTGTATTTCAATAAACATTGTATTGATTTCACGTACATACAAAAACCTATTATGTTCCCTTTATCTTTCTGCTGGTGATAAGAAAGAATATGGGTGCTTTAAATATTCTTGATGTGTTTGTCATTGGCACAATAAATTCCTCTCGCAGAAGAGGCCCTCATCTGTCACTGGGATCCATATGGAAGTGAAGATTGCCATGTAGGTTTTCTGTAGACTTCCTAAAATGTAAGCTCCTCATCTAGGCTGCATGTCTAGCCTGACAGATTTCGTGGATGGTCCCATCATCACATGTGTTTTACCATTTGGGACCAGGTATCGTCTTTGGGGAAGAGAGTTAAAGCTTTTGTCAGAGAATATTTCTCTTGTTTCACTTAACATCTTCTCACCTTTTGGTATTGAAGGAATAAAAAATACAAACTGATAAGGCTCTCTGTAGGCAGTGTTTCATGCTACCCAGGGCAATCTCTGCAGTTATAAAGATCCTTCAATAATCTGTCAAAAACTGACATCCCTCTGTAAAGAGCTGTTCATTTCTATGCTTCATTTTGGATTGATGTACGTGCACTTTTATATCCTTCAGTTCAACATAACGTTTGGCCTTTCATGTTCTCAGTTTAAGCTACAGGGAATTCTAGCTATTTCAAAGCATAATTATACCAATCTGCATATAAAAGGCTATATGTCCTACAGAGGGCTGGATGGAAAAGCAAACTCTTTCAAAGAAGAAAATTAGAAGTAATTCCCACAACAAAAATTCACTAAAGTTAATACATTTTTCATCTGATGAGCGCAGGGTTTTTCTTTTGGAGGGGGCAAGGGAAGCCAATAGATGAATCCGGAAAATGATGGAGAATTATTTTTTATGAAATAAAGAGAAGAGCAAAAGAGAAGTGAAATTTGAAGAGGAAAGTAAAGCATAAAGAAGCAAAGCATGTATATTACACATACCATTTTTAAAAGTGTCCACATCATACTAAAAAAAAATCAATATACTTCATATTACTGTAACAGACAATAGAATTCTCACCTACATATTTTATCAATATTAGTTATTTATCGCTATGTAGCAATATACCTCAAGTCACAGCAGCTTAAAACTACAAACATTTATTATCTCACAATCAGTGTGGTTCAGAAATTTTAGTGCAGCTTAGCTGGGGCCTCTGGCGAGGTCTCTCATGAGGTTGTAGTCCAGCAGTTGGCAGGGGCAGCAGTCTCATCTGAAGGTTCGTCTTGAAAGTCCACTTCCAAGCTCACTCATGTGGTTGTTGACAGGCCTCCACCTGTGCTGCATGGGTCTCCCCACGTAGCTGCCTCCACAATTTCTCTGCAACAATTCAAAAAAAGAATGACAGCATGCAGAAGAAGGTCCCCAAATGGAAGCAATAGCCTTTTGAAATCTCCTCCCTTTTATCACATTGATTTCTTAGAGGTGCTTTAGGAAGCTTATGTCTTCTACCTGCAATCAGGGTAAAGGTATTACTCAGTTTGTGAGTACCTGAGGGTGAAGGTCACTATGGGCCATCATAGAGCCCACCAATCCAACATATTCATATTGATGTTAAATTGCTTTTGGTGTCTCTTTATATTACAAAAGACTTTTCCAAGTGCCATTTAAACTAAAAGTAAGGCTAGTACACAAGTTCTGCAGTTTTATTTTTCCCAATATATTGCTCTCCAAATATAATCTTGCTAGTATTAGAAAGTTTTATGTCTTGAAATTGATAAGTATGGTTAGTTAAATTTTTAAAGTGATAATTTTTATCTTTTATTTTTTAACATGTAAGATTTGAGATAAAAAAAAAAAAAAACTGTCCACAAATATAATTGTGTAAATTCTGGAGCTAACAAAGTATTTAGCACAGAAGTTATGTAACATATGGTTATCCTAGTCCCAAGCAGTATAATGTGTCTGTATGAGCCAGCTCTTAATTACCAGCTCATTAACACTCAGGTGTCAATTGCTAGTGGCAAAGGCAATACCCAAACGGCCTAGTTTCTGTCATGCACAGTGTAATTAAATTGACCTCACAAGTACTGAAGCTTGCTAGTTGCCTGATACCATTTGGACACTAATTTCAGGCAGTATTCAAAATAGACTTATATGGTGAATAAACCAACATAATCAGAGAAAAGCTATATTGGGTTTTAAATTGCATCCTCATATATAATTATAACTTTAAAAACAATTGAATAAATAATCACCTTTCTAATCTATAATAAATATAACCATATATTACACATTTGATTTTAACATTGCCTAAAATTGCTTTAGATTTCAGCATAAGAAGAAAGTTACAAAAGTGAAAAAAATATTATAATAATAACCTATGGAGAAGTAAATCATATATCCTATTTTGTGATTTTATTTATTGATATGTAATAAAATAAATGATTATTTATATTTTAAATTTCAATTATCCCTAAATGTGGTCCAATTTCAAACATTATCAGTACTTTTCTAAACATTTCTAATAACAAAAATAAAAAATATACTAGCAAGAAGCCTACATTCAAGCTCTCAATAATGTAAGATGAGATTTCCTTATGACATTCCTCGTTGTAAGACACAATTCATTATGTTCAAGATTCATTTTCAAACCCCCAGTTAAAGACAGAGGAAAGGTCAGTTAATAGTCTTACCTTTCTACATCTTAAAACTTCTCTAAACTGAAAATAAAAATCTAAATGAAAAATTTATGCCGTCAAAGAAAAGACAAATAAGCAAGAAAATGATGACAACATTTCTGAAGTTCGGATGTAGATAAATAAGTTGTAATTGGCATATCAGTTTTGAAAAATACTTAACCCTTAGCTGGCAGTTAGGCTATGATGAAGACACTGTACATATCTCAAGGAAAATTCCAAAGGTTCAGGAATTGGTAGCACAAATTAGTGCTGAAGTAGAGGTGAACATAAAAACTAAAAAGAAGGAACCAACATGTTACTAAAAAGCAGTTAGAGCTCCCAGATGTCCTCAGCAACTGTGCACATGTAGGTGATCGATTATTCTCTCTGGTTAGAAGAGAGATTTATTCTTCTAAATCTAAGGAGGTTAAAACAGAGTGCCTAGGTTGGAAGACAAGCATAGTTTAGTTTGCAGTCATCAAATCAATAAGAGTTTGGATCTTAACTCTTCCAGATTTTGTTCTTCAATTAGTCTTCAGAATTCAGGTACCCAGGTCTATACTTCCAGGTAGGAAGCCGAAAAATATTTCTCTTGGGTATCTATTTCAAGAGGAAAGATGTACCTAGACATATTAACCTTGGAAGTTCCTTAATTAAATGTCAACCAGCTGACCCTACAGAAAAACATACTCAAGAAGCCCTCCACTCAAGCACAGGCATTTTAGAAGGCCTGTATTCTTAATAATGAGAAGAAAGGCAGTAACACAAAATATTTTAAAATATCAACCATAATTTCAGGAAAAGGATACTATTTATGAAAAATAAAATGTAAACCATTATCAATATATTCAGATGAACAAGGGAAAGTATTGCATATACTGTGTTCAAAATACCTTAAAAAAGGAATATTCACAAAGCAAAAGGAACTCTTTGAATTAAAGTAATAGTAATGAAAAAATATAAAGCTCAATAGATTAGAAGATAAACATAACAAAATCTTCCATAAAATAGATTTAAAAAAATATAGAATATATGGAGAAAATTGGCAGATCGGTAGAAGTGGTTCATGTTGGGGAAAAAGTGTAGGAAGGAAAAGAAAAGCAGACTTTCTAGCAAGATTATATTTAAAGAGCAATATATTGAAAAAAATAAAAGTGCAGAACTTGTGTACTAGCGTTACTTTTAGTTTAAAATTGCACTTGGAAAAGTCTTTGGTAATATAAAGAGGCACCAAAAGCAATTTAACATCAATATGAATATGTAGGATTGGTGGGCTCTATGATGGCTCAGAGTGACCTTCGCTGTCTGGTATTTACTTTCTTTTCTGGCACAAAGAAAAGTGGACGATTGCTGAGACAAAGAAAACAGATGAATCCTGAGCTTACACATGAACCTGGTAGGGAAGGTAGAATAGTCTGGGCTACTACAAAAGCAGAACTATCCAAGACTATGGTTGCACAGTTTTAAAATTTAGAGACTGCTTAACTCCTAAGATCCCCACAGAAGGATTGAGCGATGCCCTATTAATATCTTGGAGACTTTCCAAACAAGAAGATAGTTAAGAATGCTATAGAGTTGGCTTGATCAAGACCCTACATGACAGAAAGGTATAAACATTAGAAGTAGGAGGGACAAAACTAGGAATTGGAGAATAAATACAAGAGAAAAGTTTGTGCGGAGTGCTTCCTCATTTGGCAGGAAGAGACACATAACGTTCCTCTCAAGCGTGTTCTATCTGCTTATAAACTTCAGTGTGTCTCCTACTGCCTGGCTTCTTTTCTTGCTGGCTCTGCTGCTGCTGCTTAATTTCTTTTTTGTGCCAGCTGAGTCACAGTGCTTCTGGATTCTAGGGGCTGCTTGCTAGTGACACCCAGAGAAAACTCAAACTGGAATTGGGGTCTTTATAGCCCCCTGACATTTCAACCTTCACCTAGTAAGAGATCTAGAAAGATAAGAAACATAAGGAAAGAAATTATGAAAGTAATAATTCAAGAAAATTTTCCCAAAATGAAAGGCTTAGATTAAAATATTGAAAGAGCTAAGTACTTGCAAATGGGTGAAAATAGATCCATACCAAATCATGCAATATTATGAAATTTTAGGGCTTAATAACAGAGAGACCTTCTTGTAAGTTTACAAAGAAGTTAGCAGGAACTGTGTTTGTGAAAAGTTTACTTATCAAAAAGTTCTGCTTTGGAGGATGATATGGAAACCCTTCCAAAGAATCTCTGAGCTTACCATCAGGCAGATTGGGCTCGTGTCAAGCCTGACCAAGAACTAAATTCTCTAAGTGTACATAGAGATTTTTGGTCCTCTCACGCTACATATTCCTGGCTTCTAAGAAACAAAGCCCAAAATTAAGTCCTCAACATTTGGCATTACAGGGAAGGCCTTGAATAACTTAACTTCAAGTTCCCCTTATGCTGCTGCAAAAGGTAAAGTCTCCTAACTACATAAGTGTCTTTATCAAGGGACCAGGGGCAGGTCTTGCTTATCCAGAGTAATGGGTTTTAGTTTCCTGCTAATACTCAGAATTACTCAAACAAGCCAATGATATCATTTGTTGGAATCATGGGGCAACTTTTGCTCCTGGCACTACAAAAGCCTCCTACCACAGTCTCCACTTGTTAGCTCTGTGTGTGAGCACAGCCTCCTTGCGGCCCTGTTCAAACTGTAGTGTTCTCCTTCCTCAGGCCGTGTGAAGGTGTAACTAACAGGTTGTCATCGAGCATCAGCCGTTCAGTGTCCAGTTGTCTACCCTGATCAACCCAGTAGGAGGCCTTCCCTCACCAATAAGGTGAGTGTGGGCAAGTAAAATAACTATTTATAGGATGATCCAAACATGACTGCAGACACCTGGCTTAGCTTTAATTGACTGCTTTTGGATAACTCAGTGATTTCACGGTATGGGGAGAGCTGCCTGGGACCAAATCTCTAATTGCTAAGATAAGCTTCTCCTAGCTACACAAGTCACACTATCAAGGGATCAGGCTTAGTTCCTTTTATCCCCAAGTAGTGGGTTTTAGTTTCAGCCCAGACCATCCCCACGGAGTTATTCAAACAAGCCAATTGCATCCTCTTGTGGAAGCTTGCTTGCTCTCTCTGTCCTGGACGAAAACCCCAGTGTGGCTTTGTGTAGGGCAACTAAAAAAAATCACTGTAATTCTCAACTGCCTGTCCAGTATCAGGTGTGTGTTTTCTAAATTCCTATAATCCAAGGATGAGATTCCCTCCCTATCAGTGGGACAAATAGTGATAGATTAAAACAATTTTTTACCTACCTCCCTATTATTCTTTCGGTAGTTGAAGTAGATTGAGATAACTTATGTGAATTTATTAGGTGGGATGATGAGGATTTTGTAAAATCAGGTTACTTAGATTTATTCTTTGTGAAGCAGCATTTTGTTAAATACGTTTTCTCTAGAAGCTGAAGTCACATTTATTTAACCTTAGGTTTGCTTACTCATTACCAACATAATATGTTCTTAAGAAGAATAAAAATGCAGACGTTATAACATTTCATATTAATATAAATCCATAGAAAACAGAACTGTCTTTAGTTTCTCTAGCCAAATTTAACCATGTC
Source organism: Nycticebus coucang (assembly GCF_027406575.1). Taxonomy (NCBI): domain Eukaryota; kingdom Metazoa; phylum Chordata; class Mammalia; order Primates; family Lorisidae; genus Nycticebus; species Nycticebus coucang. The sequence continues at coordinate 59,179,382 of NC_069780.1, read as the reverse complement.
TTGTAAGTGAGAATCATCCTTGAGGGTGAACATGTGGTCTAAGAAGAGCATTGAGGCCGGGCACGGTGGCTCATGCCTGTAATCCCAGCACTCAGGGAGGCCAAGGCAGGTGGATTGCCCTGAGATCACAGGCTCAAAACCAGCCTGAGCAAGAGCTAGACCCCATCTCTCAAAATAGCCGGGCATTGTAGTGGGTGCCTGTAGTCCCAGCTACTCAGGAGGCTGAGGCAAGAGAATCACTTGAGCCCAGGAGTTGCAGGTTGCTGTGAGCTGTGATGCCATGGACTCCACCAAGGGTGACAAAGTGAGATTGTCTCAAAAAAAAAAAAAAAAAAAGAGAAGGAAGAGAATTGAAATTTTCAAATATAAAATGAGGCTCCAAATGCTACAGCTTATTTGTATATTTTTAAATATAGTCACTCCTAGGATTTAAGGTAAAAATAAGACAAAGAAATTGGAAACATAGCTTGGACTAAATTGATAATTCAGAGTCAAGAGAAAGGATTACAATAAATGTTAGGTCTATGGTTAGGCTCTTCCACAAGTTGACATATATTTGTCTTCTCTTCATAGGTGGAATTATCACTTTCAAAGTCCTGCTCTGCACTAAAATTGTATTGTTCTGTGCAACCTACTTTAAAAAGAAAGCATAAGATTGCTCACTAGTAGAGGTTAGATTATAGTTGATGAATATAGGTTCACCAGTATAAAGGTGTTACGACTTTTTAAACTGTATCTCCTGAAAATTTACTTAAACCTAGCAGAAGTCACAGATGAAGAAGTGTTGGCTTATACCTGTAATGTCTTTTATTTATTTTCATTAACATTTCTTCATCTGCATTATATATTGTCATGTGCAAGTCATGAATAAAGCCAGAAATTTCGACCAAATTTGTGT